>NC_068455.1:50171492-50471492 GCF_023373465.1 Oncorhynchus keta | reverse complement strand
GGTTTAGTGAATGATTTGTCCCAAATACAATGCTTTTAGTTTTTGAAATATTTAGGAATAACTTATTTCTTGCCACCCATTTTGAAACGAACTGCAACTTTTTGTTAAGTGTTGCAATCATTTCAGTCGCTGTAGTAGCTGACCTGTATAGCGTTGAGACGTCCACATACATAGACACACTGGCCTAACTCAAAGAGTTCTGAAAGTCTGTTGTCAATTTGTTTACTGTAAAATAATACTGGAACTGGTCAAACACAATTTTTTCAAAAGTTTACTCAGGGTTGGTAACAGGCTGATTTGTTGGCTATTTGAACCAGTAAAGGGGGCTTTACCATTCTTGGGTAGCGGAATTACTTTTGCTTCCCTCCAGCACTGAGGGCACACACTTTCTAGTAGGCTTAAATTGAAGATATGGCAAATAGGAGTGGCAATATTGTCCGCTATAATATTGTACAAATCATTCCATGAGTACTAGACGTTAGCTGAATCTGGTAATGAATGATGTGGCTGTTATGAAAGTAGAGGCAACTAAACTTCTTTGTGTTACCATAAACTGTCATTGTGAAGGCATATTGACTCTATTGTTGTAAAGATGGGTAGAAGTCTGTCTGCAAGAAAGAGGGGCTCTGCATTTTTAACACCACATTCTACCAAGCAAGTCCTGCAGGCTCTGGTTTTGTCACATCTTGCCCGGTTATACGGTCAGGTGCTGAAAAAAACGACCTAGGAAAGCTGCAGCTGGCCCAGAACAGAGCAGTACGTCTTGCTTGTCACTGTAACCAAAGGGCTAATAGAAATATTGACTGCATTGCTTCTTGTTTTATGTCCCATAGGGCGGCGCACAATTGGCCCAATGTCGTCGTTGCCGTCATTGTAAATTTATTATTTGTTCTCAACCGACTTGCCTAGTTAAATGACGGTTAAAAAAAAAGAAAAAAAAGAGAAATATTAGTGTTGAAAATTCCAAATTGTCTGTATAATCAATCTTACAGTGGGGCAAAAAACGTATTTAGTCAGCCACCAATTGTGCAAGTTTTCCCACTTAAAAAGATGAGAGGCCTGTAATTTTCATCATATGTACACTTCAACTATGACAGACAAAATTAGAAAGAAAAATCCAGAAAATCACATTGTAGGATTTTTAATGAATTATTTGCAAATTATGGTGGAAAATAAGTATTTGGTCACCTACAAACAAGCAAGATTTCTGGATCTCACAGACCTGTAACTTCTTCTTTAAGAGGCTCCTCTGTCCTCCACTCGTTACCTGTATTAATGGCACCTGTTTGAACTTGTTATCAGTATAAAAGACACCTGTACACAACTTCAAACAGTCACACTCCAAACTCCACTATGGCCAAGACCAAAGAGCTGTCAAAGGACACCAGAAACAAAATTGTAGACATGCACCAGGCTGGGAAGACTGAATCTGCAATAGGTAAGCAGCTTGGTTTGAAGAAATCAACTGTGGGAGCAATTATTAGGAAATGGAAGACATACAAGACCACTGATAATCTCCCTCGATCTGGGGCTCCACGCAAGATCTCACCCCGTGGGGTCAAAATGATCACAAGAACGGTGAGCAAAAATCCCAGAACCACACGGGGGGACCTAGTGAATGACCTGCAGAGAGCTGGGACCAAAGTAACAAAGCCTACAATCAGTAACACACTACGCAGCCAGGGACTCAAATCCTGCAGTGCCAGACGTGTCCAGGCCCGTCTGAAGTTTGCTAGAGAGCATTTGGATGATCCAGAAGAAGATTGGGAGAATGTCATATGGTCAGATGAAACCAAAATAGAACTTTTTGGTAAAAACTCAACTCGTTGTGTTTGGAGGACAAAGAATGCTGAGTTGCATCCAAAGAACACCATACCTACTGTGAAGCATGGGGGTGGAAACATCATGCTTTGGGGCTGTTTTTATGCAAAGGGACCAAGGACAACTGATCCGTGTAAAGGAAAGAATGAATGGGGCCATGTATCGTGGGATATTTTGAGTGAAAACCTCCTTCCATCAGCAAGGGCATTGAAGATGAAACGTGGCTGGGTCTTTCAGCATGACAATGATCCCAAACACACCGCCCGGGCAACGAAGGAGTGGCTTCGTAAGAAGCATTTCAAGGTCCTGCAGTGGCCTAGCCAGTATCCGGATCTCAACCCCATAGAAAATCTTTGGAGGGAGTTGAAAGTCCGTGTTGCCCAGCAACAGCCCCAAAACATCACTGCATGGAGGAATGGGCCAAAATACCAGCAACAGTGTGTGAAAACCTTGTGAAGACTTACAGAAAACGTTTGACCTCTGTCATTGCCAACAAAGGGTATATAACAAGTATTGAGAAACTTTTGTTATTGACCAAATACTTATTTTCCACAATAATTTGCAAATAAATTCATTTAAAAAAATGTTCTCATTTTGTCTGTCATAGTTGAAGTGTACCTATGATGAAAATTACAGGCCTCTCATCTTTTTAAGTGGGAGAACTTGCACAATTGGTGGCTGACTAAATCATTTTTTGCCCCACTGAAAAGGATTCATTCTCCTTGGCGTTTTTCCTATTTTGTTGCATTTCATGTAATGGACTTACACAAAACAGTCCAAATTGGTATAGTGAAATAAAAAAAATAACTTTAAAAAATAAATCTAAAATCTAAAAAGGAAAGACTATGAAATAACACATGTCACGGGAAAGGAAGACCCAGAGTTACCAATGCTGCAGAGGATAAAATCATTAGAGTTACCAGCCTCAAATTGCAGCCCAAATAAATGCTTCACATCGTTCAAGTAATAGACAGTAGGAGACTGCTTGAATCAGGCCTTCATGGTCGAATTTCTGCAAAGAAACCCCTACTAATAGGAAACAAATAACAATAAGAGATTTTCTTGGGACAAGAAACACGAGCAATGGACAATAGACCTGTGGAAATCTGTCCTTTGGTCTGATGAGTCCAAATGGGATATCTTTGGTTCCAAACACTGTGTCTTTATAAGACACAGAGTAGGTGAACAGATGATCTTCGCATGGGTGGTTCACACCGTGAAGCATGAAGGTGACACTCTCTGTGATTTATTTAGAATTCAAGGCACACTTAACCAGCATGGCTACTACAGCATTCTGCAGCGATACGCCATCCCATCTTGTGAGCGCTTAGTGGGACTATCATTTGTTTTTCAACAGGACAATGACCCAACACACCTCCAGGCTGTGTAAGGGCTATTTGACCAAGGAGAGTGATGGAGTGCTGCATCAGATGACCTAGCCTCCACAATCATCCAACCTCAACCCAATTGAGATGGTTTGGGATGAGTTGGACTGCAGAGTGAAGGAAAGGCCACCAACAAGTGCTCAGCATATGTGGGAGCTCCTTCAAGACTGTTGGAAAAGCATTCCTCACTGAGAGAATGCAAAGCTGTCAAGGCAAAGGGTGGCTACTTTGAAGAATCTCAAATGTACAATAAAACACTTTTTTGGTTACATGATTCCATGTATGTTGTTTTGATGTCTTCACTATTATTCTACAATGTAGAAATAGTACAAATAAAGACAAATCCTTGAATGAGTCTGTGTGTCCAAACTTTTGACTGGTACTGTATCTACGGGCCATGGTTTTTCACAGGGTGGCACTTTATGTACAGTACTGTACTGTATGATGCACCTCTGTTGATGGGATAGAAGTCACTTAGATTCGATTGATATTATCTGAGGTGTTCTAAAATACATCCATACAGGCAACCACATTGACCTCTTTAGGCAGATCGTCTCTAATTGAGAAACAACCCTGACTCCATCTGTTACCAGAAACAATTAGCCCATTTATATTTTAGCCCCATAACAACATTAACCCTTCAGACAAGCAACTATTTGTCCTAAAATCACTTGGAAGCTGAATGGAGTTGAATAACTTAAGGTAAGTCTACAAGGTGAGGCAATCTCTGGTTAAAAGGTTTAATAAACCATGTTTATTTGGAAGTCCAAGCAGTATTAACATGAATAGGAGTGACGCACTGTTCCAAACATCTTCAGGTTTCGCCATGTTCAAATCAAACATTTAGTAAATAGTTACATAGTGTTTAACCTCTGTAGGATAGGGGACGCTCGCGTCCCACTTTGACCAAAAGCCAGGGAAAATGCAGTGTGGCAAATTCAAATAAAATGATATAAAAATCAAACTTTCATTAAATCACCCATGTAGGATACTAAATTAAAGCTACACTCGTTGTGAATCCAGCCAACATGTCAGATTTTAAAAAGGCTTTTCGGCGAAAGCATTAAGAAGCTATTATCTGATGATAGCACTACAGTAAAAAACAAAGAGAGTAGCATATTTCAACTCTGCAAAACGCAGAATTAAAATATAAATCATGCCCTACCTTTGACGAGCTTCTTTTGTTGGCACTCCAATATGTCCCATAAACATCACAATTGGTCCTTTTGTTCGATTAATTCCGTATATATATATCCAAAATGTCAATTTATTTGGCGTGTTTGATCCAGAAAAAAAACAGCTTCCAATTTGTTATTATATAATTATTTTCATTGTGTTTTATGTCATTTATCTTGGTTTGGTAATGTCATTTCTTCTTCTTTTTGTTAAGTTTAGTCACAACATTTCTCAATTTACAGTATGTCAACCAATCAGCTGAGAGAAACAAAGAGGGAGCAGTCCATCAAGTGTGTGTGTGTGTAAGTGTGCGTGTCCTGCGGGGCTGACACTACGAACCCACAGGCATGGCTCTCTCATCCCTTCCAGGCTTTTGGGAGGGAGGGTGGACCATGAGCCTGTCATAGCGGACATAAGCAATGTCCTGATGCACTCTGGCAGCTTTCATGACTGGGATAATTTGTTTCCTCTTCTGGCGCACAGCTTCAGGATAGTCTTTGTTGAGGAACATCCCATTCTTGGCTCTGACCTAAACCTCAGCTGGAGTTGTGTATGAAGGGTGTGACCATTGAGCAAGTTGAGGAAGCTAAACTCCTAGGGTACATTGGGTGGTCAATTACCATGGTCAAGCCATATTGACAAATTTGTTGGAAAGTCTCATAGTCGTGTGATTCACTCAGAATTTGAATTCATTAGCATGTCACTTAGTAAATCTACGCCCCCTAAGTTCCAAACAGTCTCACACTGTTACCAGGCTCTATGCATCAGCTTGGGGATGAGGTTAGGTAATTTGCAAATAAAGCTATTGAAATATGTCATCTACTTATGTTACATCTATCAGGTCTTCCTCTATAACATTGATCTTACCTTCAGCCCATCAACACCTGGGATGCCAGGAGGCCCGAGGGAACCCTGTAAAAAACACAAAATAAACACTTCTAAGACATTCAATTTTTTATATAACATATAGTATGCTTGCATGTGTCTTCGGGAAGGTGACTATGCTGTGCTGTTTTAAGTATATGTCTTTGTGTTTTTCCCTGTTAAGACTAGTTGTATCATGATTTAACCTGTTACTCCTACCCCCTACTTTTTCGAACATTCTGTTAAAAATCGCGCAACATTTCAGCGCCCTGCTGCTCATGCCAGGAATATAGTATATGCATATGATTAGTATGTGTGGATAGAAAACACTCAGACGTTTATAAAACTGGTTAAATCACGGCTGTGACTATAACAGAACGTGCGTTTCATCGAAAAGCGCAGGAAAATCTGATCACTGAAAATGGGAAAATATATCAATGTGCCACTTGCATGTATTGTCTATGGCAAAGCAAATTACCTGGAGCCGAGATTGCAATTCCTACAGCTTCCACACGATGTCAACAGTCTTGTCATTTGCCTAGGCTTTGTTTCTTGGTCAAACAAAGAAGAGACAGCCCATTTCTTCAGGTCTCGGACCGGATATTTTGGTTGAGATTTACCCGGACATTATTTCCAGACGTACCCCTATAGAATACACATCGCCTCGTGATCAATTTGATCGCTTATTAACGTTTACTAATACCTAGTTGCATTACAAAAGTATTTCGAAGTGTTTTGTGAAAGTTTATCGTCAACTTTTTTAATTTAAAAAAATGACGTTACGTTATAAGACGCTATTTTTTTCCGTTTATCACACAGTCTTCATAGATAGATATCTAGGCTATATATGGACCGATTTAATTGAAAAAAAGACCCAATAGTGATTATGGGACATCTAGGAGTGCCAACAAAGAAGATGGTCAAAGGTAATGAATGTTTTATATTTTATTTGTGCGGTTTGTGTAGCGCCGACTATGCTAATTATTTTGTTTATGTCCCCTGCGGGTCTTTTGGGGTGTTACATGCTATCAGATAATAGCTTTTCATGCTTTCGCCGAAAAGCATTTTAAAAATCTGACTTGTTGCCTGGATTCACAACGAGTGTAGCTTTAATTCAATACCCTGCATGTGTATTTTAATGAACGTTTGAGTTTTAACTAGTACTATTAGCATTTAGCGTAGTGCATTTGCATTTCCAGATGTCTGGATGGGACGCCTGCGTGTCAGGTAGGAGCAAGAGGTTAATGAAAGGTGTCATATGCAGAGTGACATAACTTCTCAGTGTTGACTGATTATTTGACAGTTCTATGGCTGCCACTAAAACCCCTTGTGCTCAATTCCGACTTTCTGTGGCTCACCTTCAAATCTATTTGACAAATGCCTAAAGCATGACTAGGGCTGTGGTGGTCATGACATTTTGTCATCCGGTGATTGTCAAGCAAATAACTGCCCGTCTCCCAGTAATTGACCGTTAATTAACAAACACATTTAGCATCTCCTGGCTTCCACACAAAGCATACAAGCTACTGATGCAGACCTGTGGAACATCTACATTTTAAAAAGTAAAATAAATCCATGTAATATAGGCTAGCCTATAACAATAAATCCCTTATTTATTTTAGACAGGTCTAGGGAAACATGACATTAATTTTTTTTGTCTATTTCAGAAGAACATAATAGCATACTCTGAGTTGTCCTTGTGATAGGCCCTGATCTGGCTATGCCATATGGTTGTAGTTCATTTAGCAGACAAGATTTGCTTAGAATTCCATGGCATTATTTTATGTTATTTTATAGTATTTAGAATACAATTGGAGGGAGTGAGGGAGTGCACACCTGTGGCTATTCTTTGTTGAGCGGTCAACAAAGAAACAGGTACTCCTATATGTATAATTTACAGCTCTTTAAAAATGCGACTCTATTGATCACTTGAAAAAAGTTGCATGAAAGTTGCATGAACTCTGCTTTGCGTTTTGCGCAAGCTGTATACACTTCATCAGTCTCTCATTGACAATTTGACAAGCACTTGATAATGCCTCCCCTTTGTGTGGCTGTAATGCCCCCTAAAAAAATCAATGTATTTTTTGTGGCCAGTGGCCATTGTGCCCTTGGTCTGAATATAATATCTCCCGGATGTGCAACTGTGAGTGTCCTTATCCAATTCCGAGGCGCATATTGAAGATATTGGAAGAACTATCCTTTTACATTTCATCTGCCAACAAGACGAGTAGGCCTAACGAACAGCAAAAGCCTATGTCAATCTACCATCCCCCATAGTACAAAAAATGACCTATTCTATTCTGTGTAAGAAACAAATATTCCAAATAAATTCATTAAAAATCTACAATGTGATTTTCTGGATTTTTTTTCTCATTTCGTCTGTCATAGTTGAAGTGTACCTATGATGAAAATTACAGGCCTCTCTCATCTTTTTAAGTGGGAGAACTTGCATAATTGGTGGCTGACTAAATACTTTTTTGCCCCACTGTTCATATGAGATGAGTAACGCAAGATATGTAAACACTATGAAAGTGAAATTAATAAAGTGACTAGTGTTTAATTTATTAAACTGGCCAATGATTTCAAGTCTGTATGTTGGCAGCAGCCTCTCTGTGCTAGCGATGGCTATTTAACAGTCTGATGGCCTGAGAAAGAAGCTGTTTTTCAGTCTCTCGGTCCCAGCTTTGATGCACCTGTACTGACTTCGCCTTCTGGATGAGCGGGGTGAACAAGCAGTGGTTGTTGTCCTTGATGAGGGCAGGTAGTTTGCCCCCAGTGATGTGTTGGACAGAGCGCACCACCCTCTGGAGAAACCTGCGGATGTGGGTGATGCAAGTTTGCCGTTAGAGGTCGACCGATAAATCAGGGCCAATTTCAAGTTTTCATAACAATCGGTAATCAGCCTTTTTGGACGCTGATTATGGCCGATAACATTGCAATTCACGAGGAGACTGCGTGGCAGGCTGACCACCTGTTATGCGAGTGTAGCATCAAAAGGACCTTGTGGCTGCCAGGAGCCAAGGTAAGTTGCTAGCTAACATTGATTGTTTTTTATAAGATAAGTTTAATCTTCATATAATCACTAATTAACTACACATGGTTGATGATATTACTAGGTTAACTAGCTTGCCCTGCGTTGCATATAATCAACGTGGTGCCTGTTAATTTATCATCGAATCCCAGCCTACTTCAACTTCGCCAAACGGGTGATGATTTAACAAAAGCACATTTGTGAAAAAAGCACAAACGATCCTAACCATAAACATCAATGCCATCATTCAAATAAATACACAGAAGTATATTTTTTTTACCTGAATATTTTGTTAAAAGAAATGCATGTTAGCAGGCAATATTAATGAGGGAAATTGTGTCACTTCTCTTGCGTTCAGTGCAAGCAAAGTCAGGGTAAGTTTTGGCCGCATGTGTGAAGACCATTTCTTCCTAACAAAGACCGTAAATTAATTTGCCAGAATTTTACATAATTATGACATAACATTGAAGGTTGGTCAATGTAGAAGCAATACTTAGACTTAGGGTTGCCAACCGTTCAATAAAATAAGGAAAGGTTCCGTATTTCACTGAAAGAATAAACGTTTTGTTTTCGAAATGATAGTTTACAGATTTGACCATATTAATGACCAAAGGCTCGTATTTCTGTGTGTTTATTATAATTAAGTCTATGATTTGATATTTGATAGAGCAGTCTGACTGTGCGGTGGTAGGCAACAGCAGGCTTGTAAGAATTCATTCAAACTGCACTTTACTGTGTTTGCCAGCAGCTCTTAGCAATGCTTGAAGCACAGCGCTGTTAATGACTTCAAGCCTATGAACTTCTGAGATTAGGCTGGCAATACTAAAATGCCTATAAGAACATCCAATAGTCAAAGGTATATGAAACACAAATGGTATAGAGAGAAATAGTTAACATGTCATAATTCCTATAATAACTCCAACCTAAAACGTATTAACTGGGAATATTGAAGACTAATAAAAGGAACCACCTGCTTTCATATGTTCTCATGTTCTGAGCAAGGAACATTCGCTTTTTTACATGGCACATATTGCACTTTTACTTTCTTCAACACTGTTTTTGCATTATTTAAACCAAATTTAACATGTTTCATTATTTATTTGAGACTAAATGGATTTTATTTATGTATTATATTAAGTTAAAATAGAAGTGTTCATTGTTCATTCAGTATTGTTGTAATTTTAATTATTACATATATATATATATATATATATTTATTTATTTTAAATCGGCCGATTAATCGGCATCTGCTTTTTTTGGTCCTCTAATGATCGGTATTAGTATCGGTGTTGAAAAATCATAATCAGTCGACCTCTAGGTGCCCTACCAGATGGTGATACAGCCTGACATGACGCTCTAAATTGTGCATCTGTAAAAGTTTGTGAGAGTTTTAGGTGACAAGCCACATTTATTCAGCCTCCTGAGGTTTAAGAGGCGGACCATTTCAATTTGTCAGAGATATGTACCCAGAGGAACTTAAAACTTTCCACCTTCTCCACTTCTGTCCCATCGATGTGGATAGGGGGTGCTCCCTCTGCTGTTTCCTGAAGTCCATGACCATCTACTTTGTTTTGTTGACGTTGAGTGAGAGGTTATTTTCCTGACACCACACCCACAGAGCACTCACCTCCTCCCTGTTAGGCTGTCTCGTCGTTGTTGGTAATCAAGCCTACCAATGTTGTGTCGTCTGTAAACTTGATGAGTGAGTTGGAGGCGTGCTTAGCCACACCGTCAATGGATGAACAGGGAGTACAGGAGGAGGCTAAGTATGCACCCTTGCGGGGCCCCAGTGTTGAGGATCAGCGAAGGGGAGATGTTGTTTCCTACCTTCACCAGCTTGGGGCAGCCCATCAGGAAGTCCAGGATCCAATTGCACAGGGTGGGGTTCAGACCCAGGGCCTTGAGCTTAATGATTAGCTTGGAGGGTACTATGGTGTTGAATGCTGAGCTATAGTCAATGAACAGCACTCTTACATAGGTATTCCTCTTGTCCAGATGGGATAGGGTATTGTGCAGTGTGATGGTGATTGCATTGTCTGTGGACATATTGGGGCGGTAAGCACACTGAAGTGGGTCTAGGGTGACATGTAAGGTGGTGGTGATATGATCCTTGACTAGTCTCTCAAAGCACTTCATGATGACAGAAGTGAGTCATTTAGTTCAGTTACCTTTGCATTCTTGGGTACAGAAAAATGGTGGCCATCTTGAAGCATGTGGGGACGGCAGACTGGGATAGGGAGAGATGGAATATCTCCGTAAACAAATCAGCCAGCTGGTCTGCGCATGCTCTGAGGACGCGGTTAGGGATGCTGTCTGGGCCGGCAGCCTTGCGAGGGTTAACACGTTTAAATGTCTTACTCATGTCGGCCACGGAGCAGGAGAGCCCACAGTCCTTGGTAGCTCGCCGCGTCGGTGGCATTGTGTTATCCTGAAAGCGGACGAAGAACCTGTTTAGCTTGTCCGGAAGCAAGACGTCGATGTCCGTGACGTGGCTGGTTTTCCTTTTGTAGTCCGTGATTGTCTGTAGACCCTGCCAAATACATCTTGTGTCTGAGCCGTTGAATTGCAACTCCACTTTGTCTCAATACTGATGTTTTGCCTGTTTGATTGCCTTGCGGAGGGAATAACTACTCTGTATTCGGCCATAATCCCCATCACCTTGCCATGGTTAAATGTGGTGGCTCGTGCTTTCAGTTTTGCGCGAATGCTGCCATCTATCCACGGCTTCTGGTTAGGGTAGGTTTTAATAGTCACAGTAGGTATAACATCTCCTATGCACCTCTAGTTAAACTCAGTAATTGTCTCAGTGTACGCATTCATATTATTCCCAGAAGCTACCCGAACATATCCCAGTCCGGTGATCAAAACAATCTTGAAGTGTGGATTTTGATTGGTCGTCAGACCAGCATTGAATAGTCCTTAGCATGGGTGCTTCCTGTTTGAATTTTTGCCTATAGGAAGGGAGGAGCAAAATGGAGTTGTGGTCAGATTTGCCAAAAGGAGGGCTTGGGAGGGCCTTGTATGCATACCGGAAGTTAGAGTAACAATGGTTTAGTGTTTTTCCAGCACTAGTGCTGCAGTCGATATGCTGATAGAATCAAGGTAGCCTTTTTCTAAAATCCCCAGCTACAATAAATGCATCCTAAGGATATGTGGTTTCCAGTTTGCACAAAGCCCAGTGAAGTTCCTTGAGGGCCGCCGAGGTATCAGCTTGAGGGGGGATTTACACGGCTGTGACAATAACCGAAGAGAGTTCTCTTGGGAGATAATACGGTCTGCATTTGATTGTGAGGTATTCTAGGTCAGGTGAGCAAAAAGGACTTGAGTTCCTGTATGTTATTACAATTACACCATGAGTCGTTAATCATGAAACATACACCCCTGCCTTTCTTGTTCCTGGAGAGATGTTTATTCGTGTCGGTGCGATGCACTGAGAATCCAGATGGCTGGACAGATTCCGACAGTTTATCCCGAAAGAGCCATGTTTCCGTGAAACACAGTATGTTACAATCCCTGATGTCTCTCTGGAAAGCAACCCTTGCTCTGATGTCGTCAACTTTGTTATCTAGAGAC
This sequence comes from Oncorhynchus keta, assembly GCF_023373465.1. Lineage (NCBI taxonomy): Eukaryota > Metazoa > Chordata > Actinopteri > Salmoniformes > Salmonidae > Oncorhynchus > Oncorhynchus keta. The sequence goes on along the minus strand of NC_068455.1, from coordinate 50,459,642 downwards.
TGAACGTTTAGTGAGTAATATACTTGAAAGCAGTGGGTGGTGTGCGCGCCTCCAAAGTCTGACTAGAAGACCACTCCGAATTCCTCTCCTCAAGTGGCGTTGTTTTGAATTGGCCTCTGGAATCAGTTCAAATGCCTTGGGAGGTGCGAACAAAGAATCCGCTTTGAGAAAGTCGTATTCCTGGTCGTAATGCTGGTGTTGCTGGTGAGTCACCGCCACTCTGATATCCAATAGTTCTTCCCGGCTGTATGTTATAACACTTAACATTTTCTGAGATAACAATGTAAGAAAGTATACATTAATAAAACAAGTTTCCTACGGACTAGACGAGAGGTGGCCCCCTCTGTCGGAGCCATCTTGCTCATGGGCTCTTATGAAGTGTTTGATTAGCTTTTTGAATACATTTACATTGATGTCAGAATGATTAGAGGGACAATAGAGTGCTGAGTACCAGGCAGTTAACAATTTTGGTAGGCTACTAATGACCATCAGCAGCATCAGAGCTTGGAGAAGCCTAATTACTGTGACTAAATAGTCATCTGGAATTTGACTGCCGTCATGACTCGTGACCGCTGGTGTGGCGGTAATACCCAGCTACAAACCTCCAGCGCCAGTCCTTGCGAGACACAGCGCTGCGAACAGAGAAGGAGAAAATGGGAGAAAAACAAGCTGAGACAACCTTTGATATCTCTGCTCCTCTTCGGGGCTGAGAGGGTTTGATTACCTTAAAATACCATCCAGGGTAAACATCTCATGTGAAATTTCAAGACTTGTGAGATTAGAATGACAGAAGGCACAGGAATTTGGGAATAGCCACACTGAGAAGCTTAGTCAATGTGAAGTAAAAAAAAAAAGGAGACAGCGCTCTGTTATGTTTCCACGTTCTCCTTGTTATTTTCTAGACACAGCAATTTAGACTCTGTAGACATTACAAGTGAGGATTAATGATCTCCTACTCTTTACATGGTCTCTTCAACCTCAGGAGGCTGAAGAAATTCGGCTTGTTACCAAAAACACTCACAAACTTTTACAGATGCACAATCGTACGGCAGCTGCTCCGCTCATAACCGTAAGGCTCTCCAGAGGGTAGTGAGGTCTGCACAACGCATCACCGGGTGTAAAATACCTGCCCTCCAGGACACCTACACCACCCGATGTCACAGGAAGGCCAAAAAGATCATCAAGGACAACAACCACCAGAGCCACTGCCTGTTCACCCCGCTATCATCCAGAAGGTGAGGTCAGTACAGTTGCATCAAAGCGGGGACCGAGAGATTGAAAAACAGCTTCTATCTCATGGCCATCAGACTGTTAAACAGCCATCACTAACATTGAGTGGCTGCTGCCAACATACTGACTCAACTTTAGCCACTTTAATAATGGAAAAATTGAAGTAATAAATGTATCACTAGCCACTTTAAACAATGCCACTTTATATAATGTTTTCATACCCTACATTACTCATCTCATATGTATATACTGTACTCTATACCATCTACAGCATCTTGCCTATGCCGTTCGGCCATCACTTATTCATATATTTTTATGTACATATTCGTATTCATTCCTTTACACTTGTGTGTATAAGGTAGTTGTTGTGAAATTGTTAGGTTAGATTACTTGTTAGATATTACTGCATGGTCAGAACTAGAAGCACAAGCATTTCGCTACACTTGCATTAACATCTGCGAACCATGTGTATGTGACAAATACAATTTGATTTGGTGGTTATCATATGTGTGCCCTACTGCTCTATAGTAAGCCTGAGACTAGCATAGAATCTCATGGCTCAGCAGCACTATTAACCCTCATACAAACAAATGGGTACATTTTTGATCACAGCCCAAAGGTAATTTATTCAATTCTTCCACATTTTGATGTTTGTCAATGCACTTGTTCTTGCATTGTTTAGTATTTCTGTATCAATATGGACTTTTTAATGAATTCTGTCTATATTAATTTGATAGATAGGATCTTTATTTGAATCTAGGTTTCTCTTGAGACATAGTAACAAGTTATCCATCCCTCCAGAGGGTGGAGGGGGACCTGTATCAGATTTTGACCAGATAGATTCAGAGCGTATCTGTGTTCTGTCTACACCCAGAGCTGTATTGTTGTGTATTCTTTAAAATGTAATCATTCTAGGGCAAATCTAAAAACCTGCAGAGATGCCGCACCGTATGTACTTGCCTATGGTTATAACTGGTTACAACCATGCACAAAATCAATATTAACTTACATATATGCTTAGTTGCAGTCAAACAGCTCATAAAAATCTGTCAGAATACTTGGTAGAACTGTAATACTATAATGTTTGTGTTAGAGATTTAAAAAATACAAACCTATGCCTCGTATCATTACATTTACATTACATTTAAGTAATTTAGCAGACGCTCTTATCCAGAGCGACTTACAAATTGGTGCATTCACCTTATGACATCCAGTGGAACAGCCACTTTACAATAGTGCATCTAAATCTTTTAAGGAGGGGGGTGAGAATGATTACTTTATCCTATCCTAGGTATTCCTTAAAGAGGTGGGGTTTCAGGTGTCTCCGGAAGGTGGTGATTGACTCCGCTGTCCTGGCGTCGTGAGGGAGTTTGTTCCACCATTGGGGAGCCAGAGCAGCGAACAGTTTTGACTGGTCTGAGCGGGAACTGTACTTCCTCAGTGGTAGGGAGGCGAGCAGGCCAGAGGTGGATGAACGCAGTGCCCTTGTTTGGGTGTAGGGCCTGATCAGAGCCTGGAGGTACTGAGGTGCCGTTCCCCTCACGGCAAGCACCATGGTCTTGTAGCGGATGCGAGCTTCAACTGGAAGCCAGTGGAGAGAGCGGAGGAGCGGGGTGACGTGAGAGAACTTGGGAAGGTTGAACACCAGACGGGCTGCGGCATTCTGGATGAGTTGTAGGGGTTTAATGGCACAGGCAGGGAGCCCAGCCAACAGCGAGTTGCAGTAATCCAGACGGGAGATGACAAGTGCCTGGATTAGGACCTGCGCCGCTTCCTGTGTGAGGCAGGGTCGTACTCTGCGGATGTTGTAGAGCATGAACCTACAGGAACGGGACACCGCCTTGATGTTAGTTGAGAACGACAGGGTGTTGTCCAGGATCACGCCAAGGTTCTTAGCGCTCTGGGAGGAGGACACAATGGAGTTGTCAACCGTGATGGCGAGATCATGGAACGGGCAGTCCTTCCCCGGGAGGAAGAGCAGCTCCGTCTTGCCGAGGTTCAGCTTGAGGTGTATCATCCCAAAGAACATTTTTTTTACATGATCTCTATCTTCGCGACCTTGATTGTACTTCAGCTATCCCTGAACCTGATTTAGCTTTGAGCCTTTTTCAAGGGTTAAAGGTTGATCGAATGCCTGGTACACCGGAATTATCAGATGTAATTCATAAAAGAGATGATGCTTGGGTCAAGGCCAGAAACACAGTCTTAGCCCAGGACTGGCAACAACTGAGGAGTTATTGTGTATTGGGAACCGTCTAAATTCTGGAAAACTGTCGAACCCTGAAGGGTACTACTTCCTCCTCTCTGCCACCCCCCAAAAAATTCAGACACTAGCCTCATTACAGATAAAAATGGCATCATTGATGCATTTAGTCAAAATTTATTTCAGTGGGTTCTCTCTTTGAAATAACTTCTAAGCCTATTCACAATGATATTGGGCTGGATGCTGATAGGGGAAACTTGCTGAATGATCAGAGAAATTATTATTTTAGGCTATTTACAGAAAAATAAGTCCTGGATGCTTAGCTAGCATCCAGGACAACAATAAATCCACAGGGGCCGACCAATTGGATCCTGGTCCTCTTAAGTATGCAGCGCCCATCATTGTTGGCTCAATAACCACATTTGTAATTGGACATTGTTATCAGGAAATATTCCTAAAGAATGGAAATTAGCTCTTGTGCTGCTACTCCATAAGGGCAGGGACAGTAATGATCTTAAAAATGATCACCTCATTTCAAGGCATCCTTGTCTTGCTAAGATTCTTGAATCGTTGGTAAATGTACAACTTTGCTCTTTTTATTTTCCTTTCACAAATGGGCGGTTATTAGAATTCATAAGATTCTGTATTTACGGTAGCATAGTTTCTCAAGATCCGATAGAGACCCAATCCATTTTTCCCTCAGTCTTCCCGCTCTTTCATTCAAACCCAACCCCCATCCTTTGTGTAATCAGCTGTCATATTGGGTTAGCCCACTAGGGGCTTTTTATGACATGTTATATATATATATGTAATCGATGTGTGATCTATCCTGTGTGTATATATATATATATATATATATATATATATATATATATATATATATATACACAGGATAGATCACACATCGATTACTCATCATGTCATATATATGTATATACACAGGATAGATATATATAAATGTACACAGGATAGATCACACATCGATAACTCATCATGTCATATATATGTATATACACAGGATAGATATATATAAATGTACACAGGATAGATCACACATCGATTACTCATCATGTGTATATGTAATTCTGTGTGATTATTTAGGTATTTTAGTAAATAAATAATTAAGCCAATTTGTGTATTGCGGATTCAACTTATTAACTAGGGTTTGTGCAGATAACCAAGTACTTACGACAATCAGAATGAGACCTACCGATCGAGGTGACAATAATTGACTGCTAATTGATATAACAGATCTTCATCTTTAAGAGAGTGGATTCAGGAGATAACCGCTCTATATAAATTAATGCTTCCGTGGTGCCCCAGTTTATTAATGCTTTAATTGTTGCATGGTTTAATTCAATCACGTAATCAATTAAACGTTTGGTAATCGACTTGATAAAATAGCATGTCATCTAATTTAATCATAGTCAGACATGACACTTTTGATACTGTTGATTATGATATTTTTTTGAATAAGATATGCCTGAACTCTGATATGCCTGTTCATGGTTTCATGATTATCTTAGGGCTAGAACTTAGGCCATCGTAATTGATGGGGTTAGGTCTGAATTTCTTGAAGTACATAAAAGTGTACCACAGGGGTGGATTTTGGGACCTATTCTCTTCACTATTTATATAAACACCATTGGTCAGTCTGTTAAAATGTTTAAACTTCATCTATATGCGAATGATACTATTAGTATGTATGCTGTTGCCCCGACGTTTGATCTGGCTGTGTCAAAACTGGTTTTCCAATCAAACGTGTTCCCACACATAAACACTTAGACGTTTGGATTGATATGGAATTGACGTTGAAAAAACATATACAGTAGATGAGCTGGTTAAGAAGCTAATAATTAAAGTTGGCTTTTTCTACTGAAACAGATCTGGCCTTTCTCTAAGCAGTTGGAAGCAGATTATTCAGTCAACCTTTTAATCTGTTCTTGATTATAGTGATATTATGAATAAAAGTGCAGCTGCTATTACTCTTAAACCTTTTGATACTCATTACTGCATCCTGTATCAAAATGTTGGCTGTCGATCTCTACATTACTCTCTTTTTGTTTACAAGGCCCTATTTCATAAACTTCCGTCTTATCTAACTTTGCTGTTGAAGTATAGACACCTGAGTTGCCTAACCCGTTCACAGGGATGGTTAACTCTTAAAGTTCCAAGGGTCTCCACCAAGTTAGGTAAATCTGCTTTTAGTTTTAATGCACAGTATTGCTGGAACAACTATCCAAATACATTTAATCTTGTTGTTCTGGTGCCACTCGAGCAATTTAACATAATGATTGGGGACTTATTTGTGGAGGACTGTTTGATTTTTAATGTTCTATTTGTGTTTTCCATGACTGCGTTTTTGTATTTTAATGTGTTTATGTTTGGGTATAATGTGTATAATACAACTACATACCTCATCCCCATATTTGTTTTTGTTTTTCTGCTCTTTTGCACACCAGTATTTCTACTTGTACATCCTCATCTGCACATATATAACTTCAGTGAAAATTGCTAAATTGCGATTACTTCGCCACTATGGCCAATTTATTGCCTTTACTACCTCCTTACTTCATTTGCACACACTGTATACATATTTTTCTATTGTGTTATTGACTGTACGCTTGTTTATCCCATGTGTAACTCTGTGTTGTTGTTTTTGTCGCACTGTTTTGCTTTATCTTGACCAGGTCACAGTTGTAAATGAGAACTTGTCCTCAACTGGCCTACCTGGTCACATAAAGGTGAAATAAAAACCTAAAAATAAACAAAAACATTTTTTGAATATAAAGGTAAAATTTGTAAAATATATATATTTTTTATACAGAAACCAGCTACCCTCTCTCTATATGTACACATACAGTAGAGTTTATTCCCCCCCCCCATTTTTTTACAGGAAATTTTATATAATAATCCTCCAATACTCTATATGTGCAACTTGTTATGGTATTTGGGTTTCTATACCATTTAATTTGAAGTTACTTTGATGATTTAGGCATGCTTTTTTAATCATTCTACAGTAGGCCCTAACACTCCCATTGTTTCACTAGCAGCGATGCTAATGCTGGCTGGGGGTTTAGAAAGTACAGAAATCTTAGCCATATTTTTGGTCATTGTCTCTCAGGATCAATTGGATGAATCACTTTTTGTCAATGCAATGATTTGTATTTCACATTTTGGTGTACCGCCCCGGTACACTGCTCGATTCTGCAGAAACTAACAGGTCTGTGAGAGCCGGAATTCTTACTGGTTGGTAGTTGATTAAATTCTTATGTCATGTAATAAAATGCAAATGAATTACTTAAAAATGATACAATGTGATTTTCTGGATTTTTGTTTTAAATTCCATCTCTCACAGTTGAAGTGTACCAATGATAAAAATTACAGACCTCTACATGCTTTGTAAGTAGGAAGACCTGCAAAATCGGTAGTGTATCAAATACTTGTTCTCCCCACTGTAAATGTCAAAATGTACATTTTCTTACATTTCTAAAAACTAAATGATACTGAAATCAAATTATGGTAAATCAGCTTTTTAGTACTAATGTAGATTGTACCTTAGGAAAAATCTGCACATTATTTAAGGGAAAAATGTCTATTTTCATTTGACAGAATACTGTAATTGTGCTAAAATAACAGTCTGTTTTGGTAATAAAAATAAATATGACAACCTTTTCTATGTAATTCATAAATGTTAATAGCAACAACAACACTGATTTAAGGCAATGCATTATTTATTCACAGAATGTCGCCTAATTACTTCCAAAGGGAATTCCATCAGTATGAGGACATAAGGGCACGGGGACGTAGTTTGGCAGAAAGGTTACTCCCAAAGCAGTGCTAATGGAAGCTTCTGTCTAGGGAGCATGCTCCGTTGACTGGAAGGGTGAGAGCAAGGTCTGGCATGGCTGTGCATATGTAGGTAGCACGGCGTCTGGTATATGGTGGGGGGAGCATAGCTTTGAGGTCCATATGGCAGTGGTTGGGTGCATTTTGTACAGGGCTGAAGCAGCAGCAACCTGTCGTCTCTGTGAAGGCTGGGGATGGTGAGTTGTGTAGGGGCGGTGTCCTGTTCCACACTGGATGTTGTCAAAGCAGGCTGAGGGGAGTAGATGGGGCACTCATCCAGCTCAGGGAAGTGACACTGCAGACATGTGCCTTGTAGATGATGGCTCGGCTCTTGGTGTTACCCTCCTCAGTGCTCCCGGTTTCTGAGCTGCTCTGATGGAGATGTTAGAGAGGTGTTTGGACCATGACAGTTTGCTGTCTATTGTGACTCTGAGGATGTTGTGGCTAGCTGGCGACCATCAGAGTACAGGTCCAGCTTTGATGGAATCCTCTTACTGGAGAATGTCATGGACTTACATTTTGATGGTTCGAAGGTGCCCTCTCTCTTCTTCTCCTCTTAAATTCTATCTGAATGGGACAGATATAAACTGCAAAATGTACCTTTACAGTATGTGTATGTGATAGTCCTCAGCTCTCCACTGCAATGTGTGGTGAACAATCTGGTGCATAATGGCTGCCTTGCATCATTAGGGTGTTTAATAGTAGAGCTGAATGGGTTGAGTTAACACACCTTGCACCCCACTCAGTGGACTGTAGAGTGGGCATAATGGTTATTTTGAGTGTAAGATGTTGAGAATGTATTTTGTTTCCTGAGTATGTGAGCCCAGGATTAGTCTCCCAACAGTCTGTCTAGGTCTCATGAGGGGATATGGATGAGATGTAATATTGTAGAGGATAACTAATAACAGTAGCTGACACTGGGCTACTTAGGACATAGGGCTGGGCAATATGGCCAAAATATCATATCACCATTTTTACAATTTATGTTTTTGAAAAATAAAAGTTCTAAATTTGCTTTGAGTAGTGTGTGACCCTACGGTGGTAACACATACATTCTAAGTGTTTTCAATTGGTCTTTCTCTATTGTTTTTAAACTGTTCAATTCAACTTCAACCCAAAAAATTTTTCCCGAATTTTCATCAATTTCTGCATTTCCTGCACTCAGGGACATAATAAACAGTGTATAACAAACAAAACATTCAAATATCGTTATAGAAGGTATAGTAAAAACCCAAACCGGTCTGTGCATCAATACTGGTATATCGTAAAATATGGCATACCACCCAGCCTAACCTAGGCTATTCGTCGTGACTTTGGGCCCTCTTCAATCTTAGGGCCCTGAGTACAAACATTTTCTCACAAAAAGGAAATAAAGGACAGGTCTCACAGATACATTACAAAAAAAAACAAGAATAATTATAAATAAAAAACCACATCAAAAGTTTTTGTTATATGATTCAGAAGCTATCTGATAGTAGATGAAATCAACTCTACCTTTTGTCCTGGTGGCCCCTCAGGTCCCTAGAAAGAAAGATGTTAGATATAATAATATGTAACAGGGTCACAAGGGAGAGACTCGCCCTGCAAATAGTGGTGGGATTTCATTCCCTGCAAACAAAAATAAGTTGTTAGAATGTCCCCAGAACAACATGAAATGTTTGCCAAAAGTCAACAGGGTCCTTCTGTGGCTCAGTTGGTAGAGCATGGCGCTTGTAACGCCAGGGTAGTGGGTTCGATTCCCGGGACCACCCATACGTAGAATGTATGCACACATGACTGTAAGTCGCTTTGGATAAAAGCGTCAGCTAAATGGCATATATTATTATTATTATTATTATTATTATTGTATCATGGTCTTGTGGAGGTTTTGTCTAGATCCCGGTTTGTTCCGAGAACGTCCCTGAGGATGATTTTAGGATGTTCTCGGAACATTTTGTCATGATCCTGTGGAGTTTTTGTCTAGTTCCCAGTTTGTTTCAGGGACGTCCCTAAGGATGGTCCCATGGAAGTTTTTGTCAAGATCCCAAAGCATAATTTCCTTTCATTGGGACATTGTATTATGATAACAAGGGAACGTTCTCTATGATACCTTTATCTAGTTCTCCCTATGATCCTGGGAAGTCATTGAGATGTTTTTAGTACATTTTCAGGACATTCGGTGTATCAGTCATCAGAATGTCACCTGATGTTCCAAAAGAAACATGTTTTTTTGGATAAATGTTCTACCCAACTACCTGGGCTCTCGCATCCTCGTTTCATTGTACATCACCCCTTGTTACTGTTAACGAGCCCACTGATACACAGCTCTTTGTCTGTTGGCAAGGTCAGGGATGCCAAGCCCACCCCCATATTACAACATATGACAACCTATGTGTTGTGATAATTGCGTTGTTTGCTCTATAACCTGATAATTCAAAGGCCTTGTGACTGTGATATATAGGCCTAAAGGCCAAGACAATTTGTTTTTACCTTTATTTAACTAGGGAAGTCAGTTAGGAGGGGTGCGTCACTTTTCTTTATTTTAATTTTCTTTATTTTATTTCACCTTTATTTAACCAGGTAGGCTAGTTGAGAACAAGTTCTCATTTACAACTGTGACCTGGCCAAGATTGTAACGGCGTTCTTCGTTTGTAGAAAGAGAGTCGGACCGAAATGCAGCGTAGTGGTTACTCATGACTTTAATAGAAAAAGTGACACATGAAATAACGATACAAAATACAAAACAACAAACGGAACGAGGAAACCTATTACAGCCTATCTGGTGAAACTACACAGAGACAGGAACAATCACCCACAAAATACAAAGCGAAACCAGGCTACCTAAATACAGTTCCCAATCAGAGACAACGAGAATCACCTAACTCTGATTGAGAACCGCCTCAGGCAGCCAAGCCTATACAACACCCCTAATCAGCCGCAATCCCAAATACTACAAACCCCAATACGAACATACAATATAACATAAACCCATGTCACACCCTGGCCTGATCAAATAATAAAGAAAACACAAAATACTAAGACCAAGGCGTGACAAAGATAAAGCATAGCAGTGTGAACAGACAGCAACACAGAGTTACACATGGAGTAAACAATAAACAAGTCACAGTAGAAAAAAAGAAAAAACCTGAGTGGGTTGACGTGATCTTTCTGTTTGGGTTGGCGCCCCCACTTGGATTGTGCCGTGGCTATACTCGGCCTTGTCTCAGGATGGTAAGTTGGTGGTTGAAGATATTCCTCTAGTGGTGTGGGGGCTGTGCTTTGGCACAGTTGGTGGGGTTATATCCTGCCTGTTTGGCCCTGTCCGGGGGTATCTGACGGGGCCACAGTGTCTCCCAGTATTTATGCTGCTGTAGTTTGTGTCGGGGGCTAGGATCAGTCTGTTATATCTGGAGTATTTCTCTTTTCTTATCTGGTGTCATGTGTGAATTTAAGTATGCTCTCTCTAATTATCTCCTTCTTTCTCTCTCTCTCGGAGGACCTGAGCCTAGGACCATGCCTCAGGACTACCTGGCATGATGACTCCTTGCTGTCCCCAGTCCACCTGGCTGTGCTGCTGCTCCAGTTTCAACTGTTCTGCCTGCGGCTATGGAACCCTGACCTGTTCACCGGACGTGCTACCTGTCCCTGACCTGGTGTTTTCAACTCTCTAGAGACAGCCGGAGCGGTGGAGATACTCTCAATGATCGGCTATGAAAAGCCAACTGACAATTACTCCTGAGGTGCTGACCTGTTGCACCCTCGACAACCACTGTAATTATTATTATTTGACCCTGCTGGTCATCTATGAACATTTGAACATCTTGGCCATGTTCTGTTATAACCTCCAACCGGCACAGCCAGAAGAGAACTGGCCACCCCACATAGCCTGGTTCCTCTCTAGGTTTCTTCCTAGGTTTTGGCCTTTCTAGGGAGTTTTTCCTAGCCATCGTGCTTCTACACCTGCATTGCTTGCTGTTTGGGGTTTTAGGCTGGGTTTCTGTACAGCACTTTGAGATATCAGCTGATGTACGAAGGGCTATATAAATGCATTTGATTTGATTATTTTTTACAGCTGAAACTTGTTTTCAATGCACATTTAATGATATTTCATGATATTTAATAGGTCCAAAAAGTTGGTTGAAAATACACTTGCACTTACGAGCTTAGATGGCTCTCGAATTAACCAGGTCTCTACATATAAATACTTAGGGATATGGTTGGATGATAAACTGTCTTTTAAAATGCATGTTGACAAACTTTGTAAACGGCTAAAAATCAAACTAGGCTTCCTCTATAGAAACAGGACATGCTTGTCCTCTACAAATAGAAGACAAATTGTGCAGGCTACTTTTACGTCGGTTATAGATTATGGGGATATTATCTACATGCATGCTATGGCATCCACACTTAACTCGCTGGACGCTACTTATCATTGTGCACGTATAGGTGCTAGCTACAGAACCCACCACTGTGTTTTATATCAAAATGTGGGTTGGACTTTGCTGTCCATGAGACAAGAATAACATGCTCTCGTGTTTGTCTATAAAGCACTTCTGAATAAACTACCTTCTTATTTATCATCACTCATCAACATTAAAATTATAATTCATAAAACCAGGTCTCAAGCATGGATTACACTTGAGGCCCCTGCGATCTCCACAGAGTTGGGTATGGCTGCCTTTTCCTGTTACGCTCCTTGCTTATGGAATAGCCTGGAGGATTTTATTTTTGTATTGCTTGTATTGCTTTGGGTAATGGACGTTCTTGTGCTTTTAGGGGAATAACCTGCGCGTAAATGTAAACATTTCCTCCTGTATTTATTTTTGTGTTATCTGTGATCGTTTTGACTTGTGTAGTTTCTTAATCATTGTAACTAAACTGTATGTGTAAACATGTATACGCAAGGCCCAACTGTAAAAGAGACCTTGGTCTGTCTTCCTTGTTGAAATAAAGGTATAATAATATAATATAGCCTCGGCACCTACATAAGGCTGAGTGACTCACTCATTCATGGCTTTGGACCAACATTCCTTCTGATAGTCTTTAATGAAGAAATGTTTTGGTTATCCTGACCTGGATGCCAAGTATTATATGCCATGTCTCTAAAAGGAAAAATATTACCACCTTCTCTTGCGCATGTTATTTTCCAGATCTTCCCTAATGAAAAAAACACCTTAGATATTAATTTAGAATCCTCCAATCCTCTAAATGTAATTATTAGAGAAAAGCCATATAGATTGCAAAATAGTTGGAAAGAGATTTGCGATGGCACATGGTATATGAATTGACACAACATTTTCTATTCCTCCTGAAATGTCAAGTCAAATGCATTCACTTCGTCGCCCACATGCACCTTAAACATTTGGATAATAAAGCATTTAAAGGCTGACATTGGTTGATTTTATGCATTCATTAATTAATCGCTTTAGCTGACATGTCGTGGTTCATCTGATGAAGGTGGCTATGGGCCTATTTATAGAATGAATATGAAGTCGGCGGCATCAGTCATACTTAAATCCGAACTGGCTGGAGACTATAAGAGTACATGGACCTAAAGGCTCGATCATTTTTCAAGCTGTTCAAACATTCATAGATGACCAGCAGGGTCAAATAATATAAACAGTACTTAGAGAGTGTGCAACCGATCAGCACCTTAAGAGTAAATGCCTGTTGGCTTTTCATAGCCGAGCACTCAGCGGTCAAGACAGCAAGTGCGTGTGCGAGAGAGAGAGAGAAGTCCTATTACCCTTCTCAGAGTTTTAATAATAGTGTGTGACATTGTGGCATTTAAAGCATATTGAGGATAGAAGCAATATGATTTCAAGCAATAGTGTGGTGAACTATTTGAGCACCGCTTCGCGCTGCTCCGAGACAAGCATGGGGACTGATCTGATCATTTTCACTGAATCTCTATTTGGGTGTTAGGATTATTTTGCTCTTAGTTTTGCTCTTAGTAAAAATAATCCTTACTCCCGACCAGTCCTAATAATCCTTACTCCTGACCGGAAACCCTGAGCGTTTTGTTTTTCTTGGAATAGAAACACCATAATATTAATCAAATTAATTAAGCTACATTTCTTAAAATCAATCCCATATACTATGCTCTTACAAAATAATGATCTAAACTCAGCAAAAAAATAAACGTCCCTTTTTCAGGACCCTGTCTTTCAGATATAATACGTAAAAATACAAATAACTTACACAGATCTTCATTGTAAAGTTTCCCATGCTTGTTCAATGAACCATAAACAATTAACGAACATGCATCTGTGGAACAGTCGTTAAGACACCAAAATCTTACAGACAATTAAGTTCACAGTTATGAAAACTCACTAAAGAGCACTAAAGAGGCCTTTCTACTGACTCTGAAAAAGGCCAAAAGAAAGATGCCCAGAGTCCCTGCTCACCTGCGTGAACATACCTTAGGCATGCTGCAAAGGAGGACTGCAGATTTGGCTGGGGCAATAAATTGCAATGTCCGTACTGTGAGACGCCTAAAACGGCGCTACAGGGAGACAGGACGGACAGCTGATCATCCTCACAGTGGCATACCACGTGTAACAACTCCTGCACAGGATCGGTACATCCGAAAATCACACCTGTGGGACAGGTACAGAACGGCAACAACAACTGTCCAAGTTACACCAGGAACGCACAATCCCTCCATTAGTACTCAGACTGTCTGCAATAGGCTGAGAGAGGCTGGACTGAGGGCTTGTAGGCCTGTTGTAAGGCAGGTCCTCACCAGACATCACCGGCAACAGCGTCGCCTATGGGCACAAACCCACCGTTGCTGAACCAGACAGGACTGGCAAAAAGTGCTCTTCACAGATGAGTCACAGGGTGATGGTCGGATTTGTGTTAACTGTGAAAGAAATGAGAGTTACACCAAGTCCTGTACTCTGGAGTGGGATCATTTTGGAGGTGGAGGGTCCGTCATGGTCTGGGGTGGTATGTAACAGCATCATCGGACTGAGCTTGTTGTCATTGAGCTTGTTGTCATCATCGGACTGAGCTTGTTGTCCTGACATGACCCTCCAGCATGACAATGCCACCAGACATACTGCTCGTTCTGTGCCTGATTTCTTGCAAGACAGGATTGTCAGGTTCTGCCATGGCCAGCGAAGAGCCCAGATCTCAATCCAATTGAGCACGTCTAGGATCTGTTGGATCGGAGGGTGAGGTAGGGTCTGCCTTTCCTGTGGCGGTCTTCATGAGAGCCAGTTTCATCATAGTGCTTGATGGATTTTGTGACTGCACTTGAAGAAATGTTAAAAGTTCTTTACATTTTCCGTATTGACTGACCTTCATATCTTAAAGTAATGATGAACTGTTGTTTCTCTGTGCTTATTTTAGCTGTTCTTGCCATAATATGGACTTGTTGATAACCAAATATGACTATATTCTGTATTTTTTTATATTATTTTTACCACTCAACACAACTGACTGGCTGAAAATCATTAAGAAGGAAATAAATTCAACAAATTAACTTTTAACAATGTTAAAAGCACACATGTTAATTGAAATGCATTCCAGGTGACTACCTCATGAAGCCGGTTGAGAGATTGCCAATAAAAAAAGCTGTCATCATGTCAAAGGATGGCTACTTTGAAGAATCTCAAATATATTGATTTGTTAAACACATTTGTTAAACACACTACTTAATTCCATAAGTATTATTTCATAGTTGAATGTATAGTTGGATGTATTCACAAATTTTTTAAAATATAGAAAATAGTAAAAATAAAGAAAAACCCTTGAATGATTAGGTGTGTCCGAACTTTGGACTGGTACTGTATATCTGAACACCATCCAGTTTCTCCCTAATTTCAGTTACGATCTTGTCTCATCGCTGCAACTCCCCTACAGAAGGTTGAGAGCATGCGTCCTCCAAAACACGACCCTGCAAAGCCGCACTGGTTCTTGACACACTGCTCGCTTAACCCGGAAGCAAGCCGCACTAATGTTTCGGTGAACGATGACACAAGGAAATTCCGGCAGGCCAAACTCTTCCCTAAACCAGACGATGCATATTGTGTGCCTCCCCATGGGTCTCCCGGTCACAGCCTGACTGGGATCGAACTGTAGTGGTGCCTCTGCACTGCGATGCAGTGCCTTAGACCGCTGCGCCACTCGGGAGGCCCCAGTTTTGATTTATTTTTGCTATATACAGTGCCTGTATATATATCATCATTAGTCATTTAGGTCAACATTGGATCATTCAGAGATCCTCACTGAACTTCTGGAGAGAGTTTGCTGCACTGAAAGTAAAGGGGCTGAATAATTTTGCACGCCCAATCAGTTTTTGATTTGTTAAAAAAGTTTGAAATATCCAATAAATGTCGTTCCACTTCATGATTGTGTCCCACTTGTTGTTGATTCTTCACAAAAAAATACAGTTTTATATCTTTATGTTTGAAGCCTGAAATGTGGCAAAAGGTCGCAAAGTTCAAGGGGGCCGAATACTTTCGCAAGGCACTGTATTTCTCAACTGTGCTGTGATTTTTCACAAAAGTTAGGAACCTTTCTTGACCAGCACAAAAACATCCTGTGGCGGACTGCCATAGCATCGAATATTCCCCACGATATGCAACTGTTGAGGGAGGTCAGGAACCAATACATGCAGTCAGTCAGGAAAGCAAAGGCTCGCTTTTTCAAGCAGAAATTCGCATCCTGCAACTCTATCTCCAAAACGTTCTGTAAAGTCCATGTAGAACAAGAGCACCTCCTCCCAGCTGTCCACTGCACTGAGGCTAGGTAACATGGTCACCACTGATAAATCCATAATAATCCAAAATTTCAATAAGCATTTCTCAATGGCTGGCCATGCCTTCCTCCTGGCCCCAACCCCGGCCAACAGATTGGTTTTTCTGACGACTGACTCGCCTGGTTCACCAACTGCTTTGCAGACAGAGTTCAGTGTGTCAAATCGGAGGGCATGTTGTCCGGACCTCTGGCAGTCTCCATGGGGGTACCACAGGGTTCAATTCTCAGGCTGACTATTCTCTGTATATATCAATGATGCCGCCCTTGCTGCGGCCGATTCCCAGATCCACCTATACGCAGACGACACCATTCTGTATACTTCTGGCCCTTCCTTGAATACTGTGCTAACTAACTCGTTTCTAAATTAAAGATAAAACACAGGCAATTAGCAAGACACCCCCAATAAAGGGGTGCAGGTGGTGACCACAGACCACTTCTCAGTTCCTATGCTTCCTGGCTGATGTTTTGGTCACTTTTGAATGCTGGCAGTGCTTTCACTCTAGTGGTAGCATGAGACGGAGTCTACAACCCACACAAGTGGCTCAGGTAGTGCAGCTCATCCAGAATGGCACATCAATGCGAGCTGTGGCAAGAAGGTTTGCTGTGTCTGTCAGCATAGTGTCCAGAGCATGGAGGCACTACCAGGAGACAGGCCAGTACATCAGGAGACATGGAGGAGGCCGTAGGAGGGCCACAACCCAGCAGCAGGACCGCTACCTCCGCCTTTGTGCAAGGAGGAGCAGGAGGAGCACTGCCAGAGCCCTATGAGGGCCCGGCGCCCACAGTTGGCGGTTTTGCTTACAGCCCACCACTGTACAGGACGTTTGGCATTTGCCAGAGAACACCAAGATTGAAAAATTCACCACTGGCGCCCTGCGCTCTTCACAGATGAAAGCAGGTGCACACTGAGCACATGTGACAGTCTGGAGACGCTGTGGAGAACGTTCTGCTGCCTGCTACATCCTCCAGCATGACCGGTTTGGCGCTGGGTCAGTAATGGTGTGGGGTGGCATTTCTTTGGGGGGCCGCACAGTCCTCCATGTGCTCGTCAGAGGTAGCCTGACTGCCATTAGGTACCGAGATGAGATCCTCAGACCCCTTGTGATGCCATATACTGGTGACGTTGGCCCTGGGTTCCTCCTAATGCAAGACAATGCTAGACCTCATGTGGCTGGAGTGTGTCAGCAGTTCCTGCAAGAGGAAGGCACGTTCCCCAGACCTGAATCCAATTGAGCACATCTGGGACATCATGTCTCGCTCCATCCACCAACGCCATGTTGCACCACAGACTGTCCAGGAGTTGGCGGATGCTTTAGTCCAGGTCTGGGAGAAGATCCCTCAGGAGACCATCCGCCACCTCATCAGGAGCATGCCCAGGCGTTGTAGGGAGGTCATACAGGCACGTGGAGGCCACACACACTACTGAGCCTCATTGTGACTTGTTTTCAGGACATTACATCAAAGTTGGATCAGCCTGTAGTGTGGTTTTCCACTTTAATTTTGAGTGTGACTCCAAATCCAGACCTCCATGGGTTGATAAATTTGATTTCCATTGATAATTTTTGTGTGATTTTGTTGTCAGCAGATTCAACTATGTAAAGAAAAAAGTATTTCATAAGAATATTTCATTCATTCAGATCTAGGATGTGTTATTTTAGTGTTCCCTTTATTTTTTTGAGCAGTGTATTATTGATCGATTGACTAAGACTTTTCCAAATCACCCAACAGTGCTATTTGCAGAGTTAGCTCCAGGTATATGTTACAATTCTTCAGCCATTCCGGAACCTGCGGCCAAAACCAAGCTACACATGGACAGTACCAAAACAAATTATATAATGATTCTGTCTCTTCACTGCAAAATCTGCCGAGCTGGGATGGATGTATCCCCCATATGTATAACATTATATTGGTTGCCAGAATTCTGTATAACAAATTACATTGAAAAACTCAAAGTTTTGAATCCAGCATTGTTTTGTGTATTGGTTCATAAACCATGTGCCAATCAATCGGTACATCGAACATCTCTTCCCATCTATTTTGCAATCTATATGGCACTGCTGTACATTTTTTGGTCCTTAAATGAAACTGGTATACTTTTTTTATTTATCACAATTTTCTTCATGCAGGGCCTGAAGAAGTGCCTTACTTTCTCCCCTCTTCCATTTTTGCGGTGATGCTGCAATTAGTTGTTTGTAATTTTGAGTAGAGCAGACAATTCCACATATTTTTTTGTTAGCAGCATGTGTGACATAACTCCACCAGTCTAACTTATATCATTTACAAAGACTATATTGTTTTTAGCATTTCCCCCAAAGAATACTTCTTTTAATCAATTAGAATGTTTGAGTTTAAAAGATCTGACCATTTTTTTTCTCAATTTTAACTAAAAATGACACCCAAATCTAATTGCCTGTAGCTCAAGACCTGAATGAAGCAAGGATATTGTCATGACGTTGCCCTCTTTGGGTACAGCAAGCCCAATCCCCCTCTCCATGTCTCCTACACACAGGCTGCTGTGGTCAGAGAGAGGTCGTAAATTCCTGGAGGAGATCATCTACTCATGGCCACAGTATAGAGACAGAGTGAATTTTCATAGAGAACAAAGGAATTTCTTCCACCTCAGAGAACTTGAGGTCCGAACAACATTTATGTTCTGGAGAAGGTATAAAAGATCAGTGAAGAATCCAGTTACGATCTGGCCCGTTTGGTACAATTTTGTGAAACTCATGGGAGACAATACGACCACATTACCATAAGGCTGTTTATATAATAGCCTCAGATATGAGGTTTTCATCTAATTGTTGTATACGATGAATGAGTGAGGATGATACTGTTTGTAAAATTGTGTAATGTGATTTTGGACTGTTGAATGAAGATGAACTAAATCAGAGGATCCTGGGACAGGCCCTTTTCTGCAACTCCCAAATAAAAACCCCACTTTGAGAATTTCTCAACAGACCATGTTTCCCTCAATTACGAGAGGACAAAGGTTGCAGACCAGATTGCTGAATCTTTTAACCATCCCACGTGGTTAAACTCTTAGACTGTCAATACCGACAGAACAGAACATTTCCCAGGACATAGACATATCTGATATGGGCAGCAATCTTCAATTTTGTTAACCATATTTCATTTTCATATAATATAATGAGCTTGTAATCTGAATAAAAAGAAAAAGGCCATTCTTGAACATGGGAGAGACATTTTTACTAATCTGCTAGAGAACTGGTTTAGATTTAAGTATAACTTTTGTATGACTGAAGCCTTTAATGAGAGGCCTAATACTTATTTAATTATTAATTATTCTGCCCACCAAAATCATATCATTATATAAATAGGCCCATTTAATTTTGTCTGGCTTACCGTTCCAAATGAAATTGAATATTTTTTGCTCATATAATTTAAAAAACAAGTTAGGTGTAGGCAAGGCCATACGCATATAGGTAAACTGGGATATGACTAAAGAGTTAATCAGGGTGATTTTTCAACAAATAGACGGATATCTTTCTTTCCAAGGTAGCGATATCTTATCTACTTTTGCTAACTTTCTATTAAAATTTATTGAAGTGAGATCATTTCTTTATTTCGGGATATGAATACCAATTATATCTAATTCACCATCAGGCCATTTTATTGGTTAACTACACGGTAATGTAAAAGTAAATTTTTTAGTTATCCAATACGTAGTATAGTAAGTACACTTATCATAATTTGGTTGGAATCCAGAGAGGTTAGAACAATTATCTTCAGCAATTAGCTGTGAAGGGATCCAAATTATGGGCTTAAAATAGAACATGAATCAACAGCATACAATGACACCTTCATTTTTAAGCCCAGGATATCTAGCCCCTTGATATGATTGTTTGATCTGATTTTAATTGCTAACATTTCGTTAGCCATAATAAATAGATATGCCAAGAGTGAACAACCTTGTTTTACTCTTCTTGGTAGTTTAATACTTTCTGAGAAGTAGCCATTATTTACTGTTTTACACCTTTGGGTGACTATACGTAACTTTAACTTTATAAGAGATTCTCCAAAATTGAAATATTCCAGGCATTTATACATATAAATTCTAGTGATACTTTATCAGGTTTGTTTGTTTGTTTAACTTTCACTTTGATACAATCAAGAATCACAGAAGAGCGCAAAAAAATTGTCCACATGAACATATAAACAAGGTTCATGAAATTAATAACTTGCTAGTGTTAGATTCTGGGTTAAACTTGGAACATTGTTATACTCAGAAGTACATTATCTAAGGAGTGATAGAGACAGATTTTTACATCAGAAGTTCATGGTTATCAGTAGGATCCAGATGGCTTTGGAATGTGCTGGGTGGACGGGAGAAAGTCGCAGGATTGCTATAGGGGATACGGGGGGACATCTGTGGATTAGGCAAATGAGGGGTTGAGGTCAGGTCAGATCCCCTTAAGAGAGAAATTATGGTTAATTACCCTATTACTTCGTCTTCCTGTCGAACCATAATATATGTAAGGATTGGAGAGAAGGAGGAGTGCCTAAATTATACAGTAAATATATACAGTGGTGTGGAAACATGTTTTGTCTGAATGCAGCTGTATTGACCCTCTGGGTAGAATAACTTGGTTAAGCTTTCATAAATGTCCGTTGAGTTTTTTACTCTGAGAATTAGAACCTAACACTAGTAATATATAACTTTCATATACTAACTGACAGCATCACCTCTTGTTTTTATAAGAAACAATCTGCTGGAAATTCCAAATATTTTGTATAGTCGCCAGACATGCCACCAGGGGTCTTTTCACCTTATTTTAGCGCCCCAAAAACGTAATAATAATCAACTGTAATCAACTGTAATGTCAATACCATTGTAAAGCACAATTTCTCCCCTTTCCAACAAAATAAATTACATTTACATTTAAGTCATTTAGCAGACGCTCTTATCCAGAGCGACTTACAAATTGGTGCATTCACCTTATGACATCCAGTAGAACAGTCACTTTACAATAGTGCATCTAAATCTTAAAGGGGGGGGGGGTGAGAAGGATTACTTATCCTATCCTAGGTATTCCTTAAAGAGGTGGGGTTTCAGGTGTCTCCGGAAGGTGGTGATTGACTCCGCTGTCCTGGCGTCGTGAGGGAGTGTGTTCCACCATTGGGGGGCCAGAGCAGCGAACAGTTTTGACTGGGCTGAGCGGGAACTGTACTTCCTCAGTGGTAGGGAGACGAGCAGGCCAGAAGTGGATGAACGCAGTGCCCTTGTTTGGGTGTAGGGCCTGATCAGAGCCTGGAGGTCCTGAGGTGCCGTTCCCCTCACAGCTCCGTAGGCAAGCACCATGGTCTTGTAGCGGATGCGAGCTTCAACTGGAAGCCAGTGGAGAGAGCGGAGGAGCGGACATGACATCCATGCTGCCTGTTTCTGCATAATTCAAGAAGGCGATGAGCTACGTCGGGTCTTTTTAAAAATGGCGGGTGGGGAAATTAAACTAATGCGTGATAGTGAGAAGGAGAGATGTGTGGGAAAATGGCTATTTTTCACTCAAATAAACTATAAATGATACATTTTGGTAACTAATTTGTTAATGGTAAGAGGATTGCCTCATGACAGAATTTCCATGCAATTTGTTTAGCCACCTTTTTTAGGATTAGCACACTAGCTAGTTATTTAAACTTTGAACTCAGGTACTGTCTGTAGCTAGGTAGCTGGTAAGTTAGCTAGTTAGCATCCTTTGTCAGCACACTAGTGGTTCCAATTTTAAGACTACCTTACAATCTAGCTAGCTACATTGTGTATTAGCAAAAATGTTGATAACTATATAACCCTTTAATCTATGGTAGGTAGCTATTAGTGTTAGCAAGTAATGTTAAAGAATAGCTAGCTGCTATTTTTAGATAGCAGAGAATAACATAACTAGCGAAGCCTAAATGGTATAAATCATGATAATGATGATAGTTATGGCTATAGTGTCTATGCTAAATTCATCTTCTCTCCCACATATTACCATAAGGTCTCAGACTCCAGGATGGGAAAATGCTTAACAAGAAAGAAACAGATGAAGATTCAGATGGGGACCATGAGACCCTGTTGTAATTTTAAATAGTTAATCTGTTGTCAATTTCTATTCTGACTTGTAATATTAAAAAGGGCAGAAAAAGACACACGTTGTTTATTTGAATTCGCTAGGCTACTCACTATACCAATTATAGGCTACAGATTTAGATTTTAGTCACTGCAATTAAAGTTTTTCCCCAATGTATACTTATATTAAATTACATTTTGTTCTGACTATGTATTGCATGTTTGAGGAGATTATATGCTCGTCTAAGTATTTGCAACTCATTAATAAATGGCCAGAAGGGTTCCACTTTATTTTAAGCTATAAAGTATACATTTTGGTAACTCATTTGTTAATATTCAGTGGATTGCCACTTTAAAATAAGCTATAATTTTAGCAGTTATAAATGTAGATAACTCGCTTATAAATGTCCATAGTGCCTGTCATTTTAAAATAAGGTATAATTTTAGCTGTTTTATAAATTGTGATATCTCAGTTTTAAATGTTTATCGGTCTGTCACTTTAAAATAAGGTATACTTTTCGGAGTTATACACGTGGGTAAATCAATTACAGATGATTTGAGAGTTCACTCAGACCTTAGACATACTTACAGGCAGTATTGGGTACTCATCACTACAATCATGAGAGCAGATTCAACACTTTGTTAAACATTTTCAGTCAATGAAGGGTGGGTATGAAGACCAACATGTTGTGAGAGGATACCTCCTCCACGGTTTCACCAAGCAAGGGTATTATGGTTCATATTTAATACCAGAGCGTTCACCATACTTGGACTATCACATAGAAGTGGTAAGTGTGATGATATCATCTGGTAACGGGTAATATGTTAGGAATGATGATTGAATAATGTCCTGTATGTAAATTTGGCCAGGCCATCAGGGTTTCAAAGGTGTGTCAAGACACATCATGAAAACCAGCCTCTTATCTTCCTGGGACAGAGCACCAATGCATCACACCCAAAAGTGAGAAATGTATTATTATTCAACTGTGCAACTATTGACAATAAGGTTGAACGATGATCCATAAGGGGTCATATTATAAGCGTTTGTAAGTGCATTTATAAATGGTTAATAACTGGAGGTAAATATTGGGTCACTATTTGGCAAACATTTACCAGTTATTGCACTATTTTGGCCAATGTGATATAACCGTTTATTAAGGATTATAATGCATTTACAAATGGAACCTTAATGTAAAGTGTTACCAATAATACCTTCAATTATACAGTTGGAGCAATACATGGTTACAACATCTTTTTTCACATCTTTACTAATGCTGCAGAAATCTGTAGTATCCACATCCATCAGATGTAGTGATCATGATATTTTAGCAATATCTAGGAAAACCAAAGTTCCAAAGATTTTGCTGTGATTCCTATGTTGAACATGGAGAAATCCAGAGGTGAGAATGACACGGTTCAATTCATATCGATGCATAGCTGTCACTGCTGTGTAATTTGTGTACTATCACTGCTGTGTACTATTTGCTGCTCTGTAGTGTGTAATGAGGAGCAACCAGACACTGAGGAGCAACCAGACACTGCAGTTGACACATTTCTGAAATGGTTTATTCCAGTTTCTAATAAGCATGCACCCATTAAGAAAAGTACTGTTAAAACTGTTAAATCCCTGTGGATTGATGAGAAATTGAAACATTTTATGGTTGAGACGGACGAGGCAAAATAAATGGCAAATAAGTCTGGCTGCACAGCTGATCAGCTGTTAAACCTACTGTAAACTTACTATAAACTGAGAAATCATGTGACTAAACAAAAAAACGAATAAACAGTACTGTGAAACAAATATTATATAAAGAAAGATAGTAAAATGCTTGGGCATTAAATGAAATCTTGGGCAAAAAGGTGAACTCAGCTCCTTCATTGAGTCAGATGGCTCATTCATCACAAAACCGACTGATATGGCTAATTACATTATTTTTTCATTGACAAGATAAGCAAACTCTAAACCAAAAACAAACTCCAAATCTACACATCCATTCATAACGGACCGAATTATGAAAGACAAGCTTTGCAATTTGGAATTCCAAAAAGTGGGTTGGAAGAGGTGAAGAGGTTGATGACAAGCCACCTGGTTCTGACAACTTGGATGAAGAATATTGAGGATGATAGCCGACTATATTGCCACTCCTATTTGCCATGTCTTCAATCTAAGCCTACAAGAAAGTGAGGGCGTTGAGGGAAGCAAAAGTCATTCCGCTAGCCAAGAATAGCAAATCACCCTTTACTGCCTCAAACAACGCTATGATTACTTGTTCAAACTCACATCTAATGCTCATGGCTGAAACTGCTTATCTTTGACGAGCCGTTTGATGTCTGGCAGTGAAGATGGAGCTACTCGCAGCTGGTTTTCCAGGTTTGTGTTAGACAGTCTTGAGCAGAATCAAGTCTTTCCAAGAGTCAGTTTGGAAAAAAACTGCTCACAGCAGTAGGTCGTCCCGAACTCAGATGCTAATTGAAGTGCATGTCTCCTCAGAACAGGAAAATGCCCAGCGCTAACGTAAAGTTGAAGTCAGAAGTTTACATACACCTTAGCCAAATACATTTAAACTCCGTTTTTCACAATTCCTGACATTTAATCCCTGGAAATAAATCCCTGTTTTAGGTCAGTTAGGATCACCACTTTATTTTAGGAATGTGAAATGTCAGAGTAATAGTAGAGAGAATGAATCATTTCAGCTTTTATATCTATCGGGGCGGCAGGGTAGCCTAGTGGTTAGAGCGTTGGACTAGTAACCAAAAGGTTGCAAGTTTGAA
Organism: Oncorhynchus keta; assembly: GCF_023373465.1. NCBI lineage: Eukaryota > Metazoa > Chordata > Actinopteri > Salmoniformes > Salmonidae > Oncorhynchus > Oncorhynchus keta. The sequence continues at coordinate 50,434,782 of NC_068455.1, read as the reverse complement.
TCCCTGAGCTGACAAGGTACAAATCTGTCGTTCTGCCCCTGAACAGGCAGTTAACCCACTGTTCCTAGGCAGTCATTGAAAATAAGAATTTGTTCTTAACTGACTTGCCTAGTAAAATAAAGGTAAAATAAAAAATAATTAAAAAATTCATCACATTCCCAGTGGGTCAGAAGTTTACATACACTCAATTAGTATTTGGTAGCATTGCCTTTAAATTGTTTAACTTGGGTCAAATGTTTCAGGTAGCATTCCACAAGCTTCCCACAATAAGTTGGGTGAATTTTGTCCAATCCCTCCTGACAGAGCTGGTGTAACTGAGTCAGGTTTGTAGGCGTCCTTGCTCGCACACGCTTTTTCAGTTCTGCCCACAAATTATCTATAGGATTGAGGTCAGGGCTTCGTGATGGCCACTCCATTACCCTGACTTTGTTGTCCTTAAGCCAATTAGCCACAACTTTGGAAATATGCTTGGGGTCATTGTCCATTTGGAAGACCCGTTTGAGACCAAGCTTTAACTTCCTGACTGATGTCTTGAGATGTTGCTTCAATATATCCACATAATTGTCCTGCCTCATGATGCCATTTATTTCGTGAAGTACACCAGTCCCTCCCGCAGCAAAGCACCCCCACAACATGATGCTGCCACCCCCGTGCTTCACTGTTGGGATGGTGTTCTTCGGCTTGCAAGCCTACCCCTTTTCATCCAAACATAACGATGGTCATTATGGCCAAACAGTTCTATTTTTGTTTTTTCAGACCAGAGGACATTTCTCCAAAATGTAGGATCTTTCTGCAGTTGTAAATCGTAGCCTGACTTTTTTTTATGGCGGTTTTGGCTTTTTTTGGTTTTGGTTTTGGCTTCTTCCTTGCGGAGCGGCCTTTCAGGTTATGTTAGGTTATAAGACTGGTTTTACTGTGGATATAGATACTTTTGTATCCGTTTCCTCCAGCATCTTCACAAGGTCCTTTGCTGTTGTTCTGGTATTGATTTGCTCTTTTCACACCAAAGTACTTTCATCTCTAGGAGACAGAATGTGTCTCCTTCCTGAGTGGTATGACAGCTGCATGGTCCCATGGTGTTTATACTTGGTACTATTGTTTGTACAGATGAACGTGGTACCTTCAGGCATTTGGAAATTGCTCTCAAGGATGATCCAGACTTGTGGAGGTCTACAAATGTTTATCTGATGTCTTTGGTGTTTTTCCCCCCATGATTTCAAGCAAAGAGACACTGAGTTTGAAGGTAGGCCTTGCAATACATCCACAGGTACACCTCAGATTGACTGAAATTATGTCAATTAGCCTATCAGAAGCTTCTAAAGCCATGACATATTTTTTTGAATTTTCCCAGCTGTTTAAAAGCACAGTCAACTTCATGCATGTAAACTTCTGAACCACTGGAATTGTGATACAGTGAATTATAAGTGAAATAATCTGTCTATAAAACAAATGTTTGAAAAATGACTAAGTAGATGTCCTAACCGTTCTTGCCAAAACTATAGTTTGTTAACAAGAAATGTGTGCAGTGGTTGAAAAATTACTTTTAATGACTCCAACCTAAGTGTATGTAAACTTCCGACTTCAACTGTACATTTGTAGAACTCAAGGAGAGGGAGGTTGTTGTATCTGGCTTTGAGCTCATCGTTACTTTGCAGCTCAATAACTTTGTGTTGTAGGCCATCCGTCACATCCGCTGGTTCGATGTTAAATGGTGTTGCAAATATGTTCAACTCCAGTTGTTTACTTTTCACATCCTTAAACCGCTCACAAAATGTATTTCGCGAGCTTTCCACACTCACTGGCATATTCCAACGTAATCTCAGGCTCTTGTCCTTGTAGAGTATGAAAATGCACTGTGTTAACGTTACCCCTTTCTAGTTGGACTTGCCACAGCTTTAATTCCGCTTTGAAAGATTTCACGTTTGACAGCAAATCGCTGAGATCCTGGTTTGCCCCTTGGAGCTTGACATTCAAGTCAGACAGATACTTGGTTATGTCAACCTTGAAGGCCAAATCAGACATCCAGTTGTCATCACTCAGTTCCACGACAGGTTTCCCCTTCATCTCCATTAATTGTTTTACTTCATCCTTCAGTTCATAAAACTGCTCGAGTATGTTTCCACGGCTCAACCATCGCACCTCACAGTGGTAAACCAGATCACCAGATCCGATTCAAGATAACTCAATAGCTCCTTAAACTGGTGGTTGTTCAGCCCTTTGCTTTTGATAAAATTGATGGTCGACACTACAGTTGCCATTACGTTGTTCGGATTCAGGGACTGTTCACACACACTTTCTTGATGTATGATGCAGTTGCATACAATTAAATCACTTGGATCAAGACTGAGACAACTAATTTCTTTTTTCACTAATGCGGTTAAACCCTTTTTCGAGCCAACCATGGCCGGGGCTCCATCTGTAGTAAGGCCACTTAATTTTTCAAACAGTAGCTCAAATTTGCTCATACTCAAGACAAGTCTCCCAAACAAGTACTCACCTCTGGTGGTGCCATGCATGGCTTCAAAAAACAGCAATTCCTTGTGTCAAACTCAGCGGTAATCCCACGCACAAAAATGGCTTATTGGGCGGTATTTGTTATGTCAGTTGTTTCATCACATGCCAAAGAGAAAAACTAAACATTTATTGTGGAGTCCTTCAATTTTTTTCGTTATCTTGTGCCATGTCAGTTATCCGCTCCGTGACAATTTTCCGAGACATACTGACACTTTGGAACAATTTAACCTGTTACTCCTACCCCCTACTTTTTCGAACATTTTGTTAAAAATTGCGCAACATTTCAGCGCCCTGCTACTCATGCCAGGAATATAGTATATGCATATGATTAGTATGTGTGGATAGAAAACACTCAGACGTTTATAAAACTGATTAAATCACGGCTGTGACTATAACAGAACGTGCGTTTCATCGAAAAGCACAGGAAAATCTGATCACTGAAAATGGGAAAATATATCCATGCGCCACTTGAACGTGTTGTTGAATGGGAACCACATTAAATGGGGCCGAGGTTGCAATACCAATACCAATACCAATCCTTCACTCACGCTGCCAAACTTACCCTAGTATAACTGACTATCCTACTGATCCTCGACTTCGGCGATGTCATCTACAAAATAGCTTCAGCAAACTGGATGCAGTTTATCACAATGCCATCCGTTTTGCTACTAAAGCACATTATACCACCCACCACTGCGACTTGTATGCTCTAGTCGGCTGGCCATCGCTACATATTCGTCGCCAGACTCACTGGCTCCAGGTCATCTACAAGTCCATGCTAGGTAAAGCTCCGCCTTATCTCAGTTCACTGGTCACGATGGCAACACCCACCCGTAGCACGCGCTCCAGCAGGTGTATCTCACTGATCATCCCTAAAGCCAACACTTCATTTGGCCGCCTTTCGTTCCAGTTCTCTGCTGCCTTTGACTGGAACGAATTGCAAAAATCGCTGAAGTTGGAGACTTTTATCTCCCTCACCAACTTCAAACATCATCTGAGCAGCTAAACCGATCTCTGCAGCTGTACATAGTCTATCGGTAAATAGCCCACCCAATACCTACCTCATCCCCATACTATTTATATTTATTTACTTTTCTGCTCTTTTGCACACTAGTATCTCTACCTGTACATGTCCATCTGATCATTTATCACTCCAGTGTTAATCTGCAAAATTGTAATTATTCGCCTACCAGCTTCCACACGATGTCAACAGTCTTGTCATTTGCCTACGATTTGTTTCTTGGTCAAACGGACACGAGGCAGCGCATTTCTTCCGGTCTCCGACCTGATATTTTGGTTGAGATTTACCCGGACATTATTTCCAGACGTACAGCTATAGAATATACATCGCCTCGTGATCAATTTGATCGATTATTAACATTTACTAATACCTAAAGTTGCATTACAAAAGTATTTCGAAGTGTTTTGTGAAAGTTTATCGTCAACTTTTTTATTTTAAAAAAATGACGTTGCGTTAAAAAACTATGTTTTTTTCCTTGATCACACAGTCTTCATAGATCGATATCTAGGCTATATATGGACCGATTTAAACGAAAAAAAGACCCAATAGTGATGTTTATGGGACATCTAGGAGTGCCAACAAAGAAGATTGTCAAAGGTAATGAATGTTTTATATTTTATTTGTGCGTTTTGTGTAGCGCCGACTATGCTAATTATTTTGTTTACGTCCCCTGCGGGTCTTTTGGGGTGTTACATGCTATCAGATAATAGCTTCTCATGCTTTCGCCGAAAAGCATTTTAAAAATCTGACTTGTTGGTTGGATTCACAACGAGTGTAGCTTTAATTCAGTACCCTGCATGTGTATTTTAATGAACGTTTCAGTTTTAACGAGTGCTATTAGCATTCTTTGCTTGACATCATGGGAAAAGGCCGCTCAGCAAGGAAGAAGCCACTGCTCCAAAACCGCCAGAAAAAAGCCAGACTGCGGTTTGCTACTGCATATGGGGACAAAGATTGTACTTTGTGGAGAAATGTCTTCTGGTTTGATGAAACAAAAATAGAACTGTTTGGCCATAATGACCATCATTAAGTTTGGAGGAAAAAGGGGGAAGCTTGCAAGCTGAAGAACACCATCCCAACTGTGAAGCACGGGGGTGGAAGCATCATGTTGTGGGGGTGCTTTGTTGCAGGAGGGACTGGTGCACTTCACGAAATAGATGGCTTCATGAGGGAGGACAATTATTGCAAATGGGTCTTCCAAATGGACAATGATCACAAGCATACTTCCAAAGTTGTGGCATAAGGACAACAAAGGCAAGGTATTGGAGTGGTCATCACAAAGCCCTTTGTGGCAGAACTAAAAAAGCGTGTGCGAGCAAGGAGGCCAACAAACCTGAATCAATTACACCAGCTATGTCAGGAGGAATGGGCCAAAATTCACCCAACTTATTGTGTGAAGCTTGTGGAAGACCTCCTGAAACGTTTGACCCAAGTTAAACAATTTAAAGCCAATGCTACCAAATACTAATTAAGTGTATGTAAACTTCTGACCCACTGGAAATGTGATGAAAGAAATAAAAGCTGAAATAAATCATTCTCTCTACTATTATTCTGACGTTTCACTTTCTTAAAATAAATTGGTGATCCTTTACTAGGATAAAATGTCAGGTAGTGTGAAAAACCGAGTTTAAATGTAGTTGGCTAAACTTCCGAATTCAACTGTATGTGAGATATAGAGCTAATTGGTCTACAGTAGCTGCAGCTGAGAGCACTCAAAAAGTTTTCCCGGGAAAACCAAGAGCCCACTTGTGGACAGGGCAATTCTACCTTGTCTTCAGCTTAGATTGTTGACAATGAGACTATTCTTATTTGGAAAGATGTTCAGTAAATTACCAGAAAAATGGGCCTCCCGGGTGGTGCAATGGTCTAAAGGCACTGCATCGCAGTGCTAGCTGTGCCACCAGGGATTCTGGGTTCGAGCCCAGGCTCTGTTGCAGCCGGCCGCGACCGTGAGGCCCATGGGGCGGCGCACAATTGGCCCAGCGTCGTCCGGGTTGGGAGGGTTTGGCCGGCAGGGATATCCTAGTCTCATCGCGCACTAGCGACTCCTGTGGCGGGCCGGTCGCAGTGCACGCTGACCAGGTCGCCAGGTGTACGGTGTTTCCTCTGACACATTGGTGAGGCTGGCTTCCGGGTTGGATGTGCATTGTGTCAAGAAGCAGTGCAGCTTGGTTGGGTTTCGGAGGATACATGGCTCTCGACCTTCGCTTCTCCCGAGTCCGTATGGGAGTTGCACCGATGAGACAAGACTGAAACTACTACCAATTGGATACCATGAAATTGGGGAGAAAATAAGGTGTAAAAAAAATTAAAAAAAATAAATAAAATTACCAGAAAAATGTCCATTGTGATTATGTGAGTTTGCTTCCATCTACAAATACACAATCTACAATGACTGGGTCATGCATTAAATTCATGACCAGGAAATGACTGAATCCATTGCCAGTGAACTGTCTTTATTCCCACACTCTAGAGTAGAACCTATGCCAACTGTAGAAGAAGTTGAAAAGCTTCGTCAGTGTACAGCCCTGGGAAACTGTGGCCAGGATTACATCAAAGGCACATTGTCGACAAGTCCACAGCACTTGACTTGTAAAGACAATTAACACTTGAGTTGACATCCGTAGCCATTACCGTGAAAGCTATCTGCAAACATCAGGGAAATTGCCTTTAAACGGCATTTTCTTGGCAGTGCACTGCTTCAGCTCAATGCCAAAGAGCTAATGTGCTTATTCAGCAAATCAACAGATATATTTTTTAAAGGAAAAAGCTACAGTATTTTACCAAATATCCCGCGTAAGAGGCATAGGATAACTCAATTTTGTGTCCTTCAGGCGTGTCTTTTGCTATTTACCGATTAAAGGAAACTTAATATCAAGGCTACCAAAATGTTTTAAGTATATCTTCATTTGGTTAAACCCAGATGGCATAGCAGTTCAGACGTCTTTTGTCCTCGTCTTGTCGTGTCCTGTTTATATATATATATTTACAACTTTTTTCACATACATTTTATTTTATTTTCCATCAACTCATCTTCAAAACACTCTCCTGCAACCCGCCTCACCAATTTATATTTATAAAAAAGTATGATTTACCTCAAATCTGTAATCCTCCAAGAAGCTAGCCAGAAACTCCAAGAAGCAAGACAGAAAATAGCCAGAAGCTAGCCAGAAAATAGCCAGAAGCTAGCCAGGAACTAGCCAGAAGCTAGCCCAGAAGCTAATCCAGAAGCTAGTTCAGAAGCTAGTTAGCTTCTTTACTGGCAAATCGTTATTATTCAGCTAACCACGGTTTGTGGTCATCAGCTATCCTTTAGCTCGAAAATCTATCGCCAGTTCTGTACGGCGCAGCGCGGCTCGGAATGGAACATACCGGACCAATTTTTCTCTCCATGTCCCTGGATTTCAACTGCTCTCTGGACATTCATACCCGGATCTCACAGCTAGCTGCTATCCGTGTGACTATCGGCTTTCGTCGATTCCGGAGCAAACATCAATTATTCCGGAGCTAGCCAGCTTCCGTCAATCACTCCTGAGTTCCATCAATCACTCCTGGGCTGCAGTCACCTATCCGGACCCGTTTTACTGCCTACGAGGAGCCCCACCGGGCCTTCACAACTGGACTGCCGACGTTATCTACCCGAAGGAGATCCGGCTGGCTCCTCCGTCGCGACGTTTCCTGAACGCCCATCTGCGGCCTGCTAACCGTTAGCTGTCTTACTGGCTGCTATCTGAATAGACAATCGGACAATTTATTTATTTTTATTATTATTATGTTTTCTTCTTGGGCCTCTATAACTATATCTATTGTTTTTATTTCTGTTGTTGTTGTGTGATTTGGATTAATCCCCTCTACCACACGGAACCCCACTAATCTACTGACGGAATGCAAGAGGTGGCTAACAACAGACCTCCATCCTATGCTAGCTTGCTACCGATGGCCTGGCTAGCTGTCTAAATCGCCGTGACCCCCAACCAACCTCTCCACTCACTGGACCCTTTTGATCACTCGACTAAGCATGCCTCCCCTTAATGTCAACATGTCTTGTCCATTGCTGTTCTGGTTAGTGTTTGTTGGGTAATTTCACTGTAGAGCCTCTAGTCCTGCTCACTATACCTTATCCAACCTATTAGTTCCACCGCCCACACATGCAATGACATCTCCTGGTTTCAATGATGTTTCTAGAAACAATATCTCTCTCTTCATCACTCAATACCTAGGTTTACCTCCACTGTATTCACATCCTACCATACCTTTGTCTGTACATTATACCTTGATGCTATTTTATCGCCCCCAGAAACCTCCTTTTACTCTCTGTTCCAGACGTTCTAGACGACCAATTCTTATTGCTTTTAGCCGCACCCTTATTCTACTCCTCCTATGTTCCTCTGGCGATGTAGAGGTGAATCCAGGCCCTGCAGTGCCTAGCTCCACTCCTATTCCCCAGGCGCTCTCTTTTGACGACTTCTGTAACCGTAATAGCCTTGGTTTCATGCATGTTAACATTAGAAGCCTCATCTCCTCCCTGAGGTTGTTCTATTCACTGCTTTAGCACACTCTGCCAACCCGGATGTTCTAGCTGTGTCTGAATCCTGGCTTAGGAAGACCACCAAAAATTCAGACTTTTTAATTCCAAACTACAACATTTTCAGACAAGATAGAACTGCCAAAGGGGGCGGTGTTGCAATCTACTGCAAAGATAGCCTGCAGAGTTCTGTCCTACTATCCAGGTCTGTACCCAAACAATTTGAACTTCCACTTTTAAAAATCCACCTCTCTAAAAACAAGTCTCTCACCGTTGCCGCCTGCTATAGACCACCCTCTGCCCCCAGCTGTGCTCTGGACACCATATGTGAACTGATTGCCCCCCATCTATCTTCAGAGCTCGTTCTGCTAGGCGACCTAAACTGGAACATGCTTAACCTCTTAAGACTAGGCCTCAATTACTGCCCCCTTTGGAGGAAGTGCGTGCCCATAGTAAACTGAAAATATTTTTTCCCAAAATTGCTAATATATGCATATAATAATTATTAATGAATAGAAAATACTCTAAAGTTTCTAAAACCGTTTAAATTATGTCTGTATGTAAAGCAGAACTCTCAGGGCAGCCTTTCTCCCAAACTCTCTCTTGTCAAGAGAAAAGTTGGGTCAAATTTGACGTCATCGCCCCCACCCTTCCCAGGCAGCTACCGATCTGGGAACAGTATGTATGTGTTCAGCGCGATGCCTGCTTTCAAATGGCGCGTTCATTGTGAGAATCCCGTGAGCCTTCGACGTTTGGCGGGCGAAAATGTTAGTGTCACTCTCAAATACATGCACTCTATTGCGCGCGGCCGATTTGGGGCACGTTCTTTTCCAAGTAACAGCAATTGAAGGCGGTTTGTCTGTTCGCGCTGATCATTGTTTTACATGTTAAAAACATCATATAAAGCTCGATTCTGCACATAGTTTGACCAGTTTAGTCGACATATAATATGTAAATTTGAAGTTTTGATGCGCAAGAGTGCGGGACCAGAAGTCATTTTGGGTGCATTTCAGCTGAAGCTGTTAGCATATGCTAATACAGACACACAACGTGAAACCAAACGATGTATTGGGTAAGTATGACTCCTTCTACGTCTTCTGATCGAAGAACATCAAAGGCAAGGGAATATTTATGTGGTTATTTTGGGTTTCTGTGGACTCCAAACGTAGAGGAGACATACTGCTAATATCTGAGCGCCGTCTCATTGTATAGCCAGTGAACAACCCTCCAGGCTAGCTTCAATGCCATTACAACTCTCCTTCCGTGGCCTCCAATTGCTCTTAAATACAAGTAAAACTAAATGCATGCTCTTCAACCGATCGCTACCTGCACCTGCCCGCCTGTCCAACATCACTACTCTGGACGGCTCTGACTTAGAATACGTGGACAACTACAATTACTGAGGTGTCTGGTTAGACTGTAAACTCTCCTTCCAGACCCATATCAAACATCTCCAATCCAAAGTTAAATCTAGAATTGGCTTCCTATTTCGCAACAAAGCATCCTTCACTCATGCTGCCAAGCATACCCTTGTAAAACTGACCATCCTACCAATCCTCGACTTTGGCGATGTAATTTACAAAATAGCCTCTAATACCCTACTCAACAAATCGGATGCAGTCTATCACAGTGCAATCCGTTTTGTCACCAAAGCCCCATATACTACCCACCATTGCGACCTGTACGCTCTCGTTGGCTGGCCCTCGCTTCATACTCGTCGCCAAACCCACTGGCTCCATGTCATCTACAAGACCCTGCTAGGTAAAGTCCCCCGTATATCTCAGCTCGCTGGTCACCATAGCATCTCCCACCTGTAGCACGCGCTCCAGCAGGTATATCTCTCTAGTCACCCCCAAAACCAATTATTTCTTTGGCCACCTCTCCTTCCAGTTCTCTGCTGCCAATGACTGGAACGAACTACAAAAATCTCTGAAACTGGAAACACTTATCTCCCTCACTAGCTTTAAGCACCAACTGTCAGAGCAGCTCACAGATTACTGCACCTGTACATAGCCCACATATAAATTAGCCCAAACAACTACCTCTTTCCCTATTGTATTTAATTGATTTATTTTGCTCCTTTGCACCCCATTATTTTTATTTCTACTTTGCACATTCTTCCACTGCAAATCTACCATTCCAGTGTTTTACTTGCTATATTGTATTTACTTTGCCACCATGGCCTTTTTTTGCCTTTACCTCTTTATCTCACCTCATTTGCTCACATCGTATATAGACTTGTTTATACTGTATTATTGACTGTATGTTTGTTTTACTCCATGTGTAACTCTGTGTCGTTGTATGTGTCGAACTGCTTTGCTTTATCTTGGCCAGGTCGTAATTGTAAATGAGAACTTGTTCTCAACTTGCTTACCTGGTTAAATAAAGGTGAAAATACAGCAAAAGGGTGGGATAAATAGTACATTTGTACCCATATTCTATTTCTCACTTTATTTCTCCATTCCTTCCTCTCTCTCTCTTTCTCTTTCATTCTTTTTCTCCATTGCACCATCCCATCCCACCCCATCTTTTTTTTCTCCTTCAAATGCCTGACCCTTTCTTTCCACTGCAACAAAAAGCTAATGATGATGAAATCAGAGAGAACATCACTGGAGAGAACTCTGTTTCTCTGGCACCTCATGAACTTGTGAACATTCCAATCACACAGTGTGCTTGTTTGTCCCATTTTCTGTCCTCACTTCTTTGTCATCAGACGATACAGGCTGGGTTGACTTATTCTATGCATTTTTATGAGGGACCTTTCATTAAATAGCTAAATTATTAAAAGCAGTATGCGATTGCTGTTCATTTGAACAGTTTGCCTCTATAATGACTTTCTTGTGTGAAAATATATAAATATATTTTAACAGGGTTTCATAAAAATGCTGTAGCCATTCACCATGGATCAACAAAATCAGTTATTTAAATTATTGTAAAAATGTAATGCAAGTATGGATGTTCTAAATAAGATGCAGCTTCCTTAAGTGGTTGCATCTGTACTTAGACAAAAAAAATTGTGAGCGAGAAAAGTCTATTAAAATAGGCTTCAAATATGCCACAGTGCTGGACCTATGAATCTAACTGGCAAACCATTTTAGCACAGTAACGTAAAAAGGCATAATTTCCCCAAGGGGCAACATGTCGTCTTGGTACAATTTCCTGAAGAAATCAACACAGCTACTCCGTCAACTAGATCCTCAACATGGCAATATTTTATATTATTATTTTGGAAACAGAAACTTAAATATAACCTCAACATCATTATTTAACAATTAGTCACAAAAACGCTGTGGCAATAGGAATAATTTTAGCATCTCCAGGTCCATTTCACAGAATCAGTTCAATGTAGGCTAAACTCTAAATAAGCACAACACAAGGTATTGAGGTATTGGGTAAACAGCATTGGAAGAAGTGGATGTCATAACATAATGACCTACTTACCATTAGTCCTAGCTCTCCTGGGGTCCCAGGATCTCCCTGTACAAATATAAAATGCCCAATTAGTAAAGCACAGAATGGGGAGATTTGTTCTACTTCAATGACTTGAAATTACAGTTGGTGATAAATAATTGGATTGGATTTGGAACATTAAATTATTTATATTTTTTTTAATACATTTTAATAAATTTGGTTATGAAGATTTGGATTTGAAATGTGGGTTATGCAGATGGATGTTAGTGTTCAATACAGAGGCAAATTCATCAGTTTATCAATGATACAGTTTCTAGATAAAAATAAACAATCCACATCCTAATTAGGTGTCCATTCTTCCTTTTGCATCTGGTGGACTCTACTGTGAATAGCAATTGATTCAAATGAATAGTTCTTTATTGGTGCAGTTCTGGGCTTTATGTAGGTACGGCCATGTGACACCTGTCCGATTCGGCCCTATGTAGCTGGTTGGTGGCCATTGTGGAAAACTGGTGCCCTAGAGTGTAATAGGTTCAATCTGCAATGGCACTACAGCTAAACATCTTTATTTAGACATGTTCTGTATTTTTGTAAAAGTTCTTAAAAGTGACAAAGTATAAAATGTCCTAGTATATATATCATTGGAATCAGTAGACTTCAGGTAAAACTTACATAACTTTATATTTAAAACACCACTGAATAAAATATCACAATTTCTCGATTTCTGATGGTTTTTCATAATTGTTGCGATCATAGAGGCAATAAACAAAATGTAGACCCAACACAGGGGAAGCCATTACCTAAAACATACATGTTGGTAAAATGTATCTTCACCATTAAACTTTAGGGGGCGCTATAGACCAACCCAAGGCCCATCTGAAATGGTAGGTTTTGTGGTACATATCTATGGAGTTAGTTGATGAATTGGCATTTGTGGGGCAAATCTCATTCCAGTCATGGGACCGATATTACAGTGGTTTCTCCTATAAAAGTTGCGAGCTTACACCGCGGGATAAGAGGTACCCAGACTTAGAGGTCATTGCTCCAGACCACCACAAGGGGTAGTTAGAGCACCCATTATGCATTTGGGTCCCAAGGTTTTTATATGACAAATCATTTTGAGTGGTTCCAATGACGAATTTGACGCTGGCCATCCGTCCCTAGTGACTTCAGCAAAGATGGCTGACAAAACATTACGGAGAAGCAAATGTATGTAGTTATAACGTCATAATGAGTCAAGCAAAAATTTACAATTGAGAGGAATATGTTAGTCCATGTAGAGACAAACGATTGTGCATATTTTTTTTGTCATAAAGTTGATTTATGAAAATCGATACTTAGCAAGTCTTCAGCCATATCCAATACCAGGTGTATCAAACTAATTCATTGTAGCAAGCAGGGAGCAGGTTTCGAACCCTCAAATTCTACATTTACATTTACATTTAAGTAATTTAGCAGACGCTCTTATCCAGAGCGACTTACAAATTGATGCATTCACCTTATGACATCCAGTGGAACAGCCACTTTACAATAGTGCATCTAAATCTTTTAAGGGGGGGGGGTGAGAAGGATTACTTTATCCTATTCTAGGTATTCCTTAAAGAGGTGGGGTTTCAGGTGTCTCCGGAAGGTGGTGATTGACTCCGCTGTCCTGGCGTCGTGAGGGAGTGTGTTCCACCATTGGGGAGCCAGAGCAGCGAACAGTTTTGACTGGGCTGAGCGGGAACTGTACTTCCTCAGTGGTAGGGAGGCGAGCAGGCCAGAGGTGGATGAACGCAGTGCCCTTGTTTGGGTGTAGGGCCTGATCAGAGCCATTCCATTCAGAGCAAATTCTAGCCCGAAGTCCAGCACGCTATCGACTGTGCCCAAATGTATTAATATGGGTTGGAGCCAATTGTGGCTAAAAACACTTTATCAATTGGGATCTTCAACGTGGAAAGGGGGAAAAGTATTATTATTAGTTTTTCACCAGCATAGCAGGATGGCTATTAGCTGAACAATAGACTATTCAAACTTTACTAAAGAATTGTCTAATAGCCGAGCTCGGTGTGACCCCCCGATTTTCAGGACTATCCATAAAAAGCAGCCGAAATGCGCAATAGGTTTCTAAAAAGAGGCTATTCATCCAATGTGTGGATGAAGTTCTTAAATTGGCATTGGGGAAAATATGAACTGCTGCAAAAAATATCCGCTAAAGCAAAAAAACACTCTTTACTGTTTACAACTATATATATTTTGAACTAGCGAAAAGTGGGGGATGCGGTCAAGAAACACTGGCATGTTTTATTTAGGAAGGGTTTTTTGTTTTTCATGGAATAGAAATAATAACCATAATATTAATCAAATGAATTAAGCAAGTACCAGTCAAAAGTTTGGACACACGTACTCATTCGAGGATTTTTCTATATTTTTACTATTTTCTATATTGTAGAACAATAGTGAAAACATCACAACTATGAAATAACACATATGGAATCAGTTAAGAACAAATTCCTATTCACAAGGACAGCCTACTTCTTCCTTCCCAATGAGGATTTGAACCCAGTCTCCCGCGTGCCCCGCATTCTGTCGTACAGACATGGCCTGCTCTCCCTTATGTAAGGAATTAGGCACTTTCCCATGTTTATTACAGTATGTATTGTAGACTGCAGATTGCCTTGTTAAAACAAATAAACACATTTCGTTAATAAAATAATGATAAAAAAATACTCTTTAAAAATGCAGAAGTTGATTTAGTTATGGATTCATAACGAATTACTATGGGAGTAAATATCACTGATTTACAGAAATATTGGAACAAAGTTGTCTAATGAAGGCAAACAATTTAGAATGCTCCGGTCCTGTAGCATACTCCCAACAATCATGTTGTACATTGCCATCTTTTCCAATCCATCCTAACGGAAACGCTAAGGGTTCTGTATTTCGTTTTTCTCTGAATAGAAACACCATAATATGAATCAAATTAATTAAGCCAAATTTCTTAAAATCAATCCCATATACTATGTTATTACAAAAAAGGTTTTAAATTCTCTGGTAATGCCAATACGGAATTACTATCAAATTCTTCTCAAAGATGCCCTCTGGTGGTCAAACTAGCAATAACTTGCAGTAACAGAAAAAATGGCTGAGAATTTAATGACGTGCTACAGAATTATGCGGTAGCGTGTGAAAAATGCAAATTTCGGTCACATGACTTGAATGGGATTTGTGCCACAAATTCTAAAATATTACTATTTGGGAATAGTGCCAGGGAAACTAAACCAAAGCATGGATTACTGTCATACCTTGCCCATAGACTGCTTACACGGTAAGGAAAACAAAATGTAAGTCTGTAATTTTGGTTAACTATCCCTTTAAAGACATGTCAATTTCATATTTAAGACCAACCAAAAGCTAATCTTAGTGGCAAGGCAGTTGGTTATGGCATTGTTTTTGCCAGCGGAAGAGCATCAGTAGCCTATCACCAATGTTTTATTAAAATATAAACTTTTGGAGCAGCAAAACAGTCAACATTTATATTGGATAATTTTTTGTCCAGCTTCTGTGAAAGATTATGTGCGATGCCCATTGAATAAAACATGTCAGTGACTGTAGAAAGCCCTTTTAGAAACATGAAGTTGTTAATAAAAAGACTGCTTATTGTTTTTCATTCATCATTTTGTTTTAAAAATGCATCTTCCACGTTCCTCTGATATATGGGCAATCAGAAGCAATTTAGTTTGTGTTACATTCATTAAAGGGGTTTCCCCTTTATGCCATTTCACAGGCCAAGGACTGTACTGTACCCATACAAACATACAATACTGTACTCACCGGCAGACCTGGCACTCCCCGGGGCCCATCCTTGCCTGTGTCCCCTGGTGGCCCTCGGGGGCCAGGGGGACCTGGGGGTCCAGGAGGCCCTGGTGGACCTGCCGAACCCTGATCTCCCTATAGAGCAATGCAACAAGTCAAATCATTACATTAAATGGCTTCAAACTTTTAGATAAAAAATGAAGACATCAGTAGAGCAATCATTAGAAATAATAGTGAAATGAGTAGTCGGTTGGACATGGAAAACCTCCATAGGGAACATGAAGGGAAGTTTGAAACTCTTACTTTAGTGTCTCAGATGTTAAGTTAATAACACTGGAGTAGTACTTTAGAAATGAATAAATAAATGTACTAACATTTTCTAACTGGTCTATATCTGAAATGTTGTTTAAAATAATTGCTACTTGGAGTATTCCCAATTAGAATTTCCCAGTTCAATTAACGCATTTGACTACACTAAGCTTTGACAAACAGCAATAGAAAGATTTTCATTAAGATGAATCTAAAACATTCTGAAAATTCATTCTTTAGTTACAAGTGGCAATGTATGAAGATCATTACTAAATGTATGCTTCTAGAATTTCCTCTAATATGACAGAATGGGCAGCAGTGTGCTTCTGATAGGTCCAACTAAATGCTGGCATGCAAACTGAGGAATGAACAAGGAGAAGTTGTCAGGTGATAAACCCCTTCGGAGGAAAGATAAAGACGAGCAAGGACAGCCACTACCTTAATAAGCCGCCGCTTTATGAGCTGCTGGTCAGCAGAAAGAAAGCCATGATTGATCTTAGGGAAGACCATCTGAGCGAGCAGGTGTGTGAGGTCAAGAAGTCGAAGTTCAGAGGTAAGTGAGGTTGGAGGAGGATGAGGTCCCAGAAGAAAAAGAGGAAGGAGTCAAAGGGCAAAACATAGATTTTGATTAGATGTTGCGTCACAAGACCCAACTAAGCACCTTCATAAATGGGGAGAAATCCACACTTTTCCACCACAGTGGCTTTGGAAGTCTGGACTTAATTTTGGAGCCAGAGCACATAATTACCACCTCAGGGATGCTGGGACGCCACACTGGGCTCACAGATCCTGGAAAAATGGGGATTCCTCCTCTGCGGAGGCGCTGACATCATCACAGTAGTGCTCAGTGCCAAGCCAGACCCCCGGAGGTCAACACACAGAAAGCTGCATGGTTGACCTTCTGAAGGTACATTTTTTACGCAGTGTTTTTTAAGTTGGGCAAGTATCTCTGGCGCTGTCCATTGGTATTATCTCAAATCATCCATTACTAGAAATACCTAAATATATTGGAGTTGAACTTGTGTGATTGAAATATGGAAATCATACAGTTCAGGAGATACAGTATATTTAGCACTAAATAGCCCACTGAAAATTATACCTTGCATTTAGAGATTTGCGGTGAACCATGGTTATGGGATTTAAAACCATTTTGCCACTTTGGTTTATTGTTGAATGTTCCTTGCTAAGTTCCTTCCATTCATTCAGCATCAATGGACATTAGCAAGACCATGTCTTGGTTAGAAAAAGTACAATTCTGGTCGTAATCAACTACACATTACTGGGTTATAAAAAGCTACCTTGGATTTCAAATGGGGCCCTGGCATTTTGCATGAAAAAGAAACCCCTCGGGACTTGGTGGCACTGAGTGGACGATTATGGCCCTGATTAACTACTGTGCCTGGCCCTGGTCTGTCATTGGGGCCAGAAGTAAAGGCTCATTCTTTCTCAGTGTGTGTCATCCAGGGGTCAGACTGAGCAGCTAGGCCACACCAACAAACCTTGACAGTCAGGATCTGATTGCTGTGCAAAGCAGCCAGTGTAGGGAGACCAGGCAATCCCTAAAAGGACATACAGCACAAGATTGCTCAACACAGACATAGAGCTCCAGACACAACACAATCAAAGTTATGAAAACATCCATAACAGCGGAGTAGTCAAGTTCTGTTCCACATTTCACTGACTTCAACAGACCATGAAAAAGTTAATGTCTTTAATTGTTTTGTCTCCCCAATATTAAAAAAAATTTAATAATGGACTTAAATGTTTCATTTATCTCTGTAAGACACTGAAAACCAGTTTGAGGATATTTTAATTACACTGTAAGGATGTGTACTACATGCCAACAACATCAAATGTTATTTTGAAGCAATTAACTTTAATGATTGTCTTTATTGAGTGCCAAACACCTGTCAATGCAATTGCCACCCAAAATGATTTGTCAATGGACAAAGTCCAGGTCTTTTTTCGAACCAAATATTTTTTATTTTACCATATCGTACCTTTTTTAATTATACCATATTTAATTTTTATTTACCATATCATGGAATCCAAATGTAACCTATATAATCACTTGATTCCAAATGTACGCAAAGGGTTCAATGTGGCTTGTTTCTCTTTCTCTAGTTGGATCAGTAACACACCTAGACACACCTAACACACCAATTTGGTTGGGAATGCCAGCAAAGCAAAACATTAAGTTGTTAAGAGTGTTTGTATCAAAGGGGAAAAAATATTTTCTATGGAAATTCAATCAAATATTCAAACCAAATTGCTTTGCTTCATAACAGCTCTGACACAATCTTGAAAAGTGAACACTGAAGACATGCTTCACTTGTGCTGCCTCTTTGGGCTAGACTATGTTAGATTCATGAATGATTTGATACATTTGCCGGGAGACAGTGAGACTTAGCATTGATCCCCCACCTTTTACGGTCTGTGTAAGCTCTCATTATACACTGCTGACTTGGCCAGAGTCTAGCACTGTCAAGCTCATTGACACTATCTGTGTTCAAACCAAGTCTCCTTGTTGTGGGAAAATAAATCATCATCTGACTTCAGAGTCAGCCAAAAACTGCAATTTTCTTCAATGCATCAAATCCACTCACATTATATGTGGGACAGTGCACTCGCCACATTGTACTGTGACTGCATTCATGGATATTTGTGACAATGGTAATGACATTGGTGGTTGACTGATATTCCCAACCATTTGCTAATCACTTTTTGTATTTCTCTCTGAATAGGATGTTGAATATTTGGTAGAGTAACATTACCATGTATTTGCCTGCAGCAGGATGATTGCAGTTGTAGTAAGCAACTGCAATCAGAGATATGGATATGGATATGGAGAGAATTATTTCCACAATGAGATAGGTGCAGACAGCAGGCTGTTTGCCAGCCTGCTAGTTTAGAGGTGTCTGCCACTATGACATTCAGTGTAGTCAGCTCAGCTATCCCTATTCAGACCATGTCTGTGCCTCGATCTAGGTCAGGCAAAACTAAACATAGCGGTGTTCACCTTAGCAATCTCACTGGAGTAAAAGACCTCCTCCAATTCCTGTCATTATTGAAAGAAACTGTCATAATATCTCACATCTCAAAATAAGACGACGTAATGTTAGATCCCTCTACTTCCAAGGTAGTCATATTCAATGAACTAATCACTGATTATAACCTTGATGTAATTGGCCTGACTGGAAATGTACTGTGTTAAATGAGGCCTCTCCTCTTGGTTAGACTAGTGACCATATCCCTTGCGCATCCCACAAAGGTGGAGGTGTTGATAAGATTTAGGACAGCAAATTTCAATTAACGAAAGAAATGACAGCATTTTTGTCTTTGGAGCATCTAGTCATGAAATCAATGCAGCCTAATCAATCACTTTTTATAGATACTGTTTACAGGCCTCCCAGCCCTTATACAGAGTTCCTCAATGATTTCCCTGAATTCCAATCGGACCTCGTAGTCATGGCAGATCATTTTAACATTTCTGGTGACTTCAATATTCACATAGAAAAGACCACAGACCACTCGAAAAGGCTTTCGGAGGCATCATTGACTCAGTGGCTTTTGAACAAACATGTCTCCTGACCTACGCATTGCCACGGTCCTACTCTGGATCTAGTTTGGTCCCATAGAATAAATATTGAAAATATTTATTTACAGAAAATACCCGAGCCCTGAAGCAAGCTTCCAGTGAAATTGGATAGGAAATGGCCCTCCACCAACCTGAAAGTCTTCCAACTAGCTTGGAAAGACAGGGCAGTGCAGTATTGAAGTGCCCTTACAGCTGCTTGATCAGCCTACTTTTTTAACCTGATTGAGGAGAATTAAAAAAAACTAAATGTATTTTTGATATTGTTGCAAAGCAGCATTCTCTAAGTGAGGATGGCCTTCACCTCAGCAGTGATGAATTCATTAACTTCTTCGCCGAAAAGGTCATTATCATTAGAAAGCAAATTACCACAAATTATTTATCTAAAACTCAGTTGTCCTGAGTCTGCACACAACTGTCAGGATTTAGGATCAATGGAGACACTCAAGTTTTTTAATCCCGTATCTCTAGACACATTCCCAAAATAGCCTCAACAACTTCCAGCTGACTTCTGGAAGCAAATTACGGACTCCTCTCTTGAATCTGAATCTACCAAGTTTCAAACTGCCTCTGGAAGCAACATCAGCACAATAACTGTTTGTTGGAAACTCCATGAAATGGGTTTCCATTTGCTGAGCAACCACACACAAACCTAAGATAGGATGGAAACACCACTCCAGCCGACGCTTGGCATTGCGCACGGTGTTCTTACGTGAACAGTTGTTGTGCTGACGTTGCTTCTGGAGGCACTTTGAGTGTGTTGCAAATGGGACAGCGGTCAATTCTGTGAGCTTGTGTGGCCTACCACTTCGCAGCTGAGCCGTTGTTGCTCCTAGACATTTCCACTTCACAATAACAGCACAGTTAACTGGGGCAGCTCTAGCAGGGCAGACATTTGATGAACTGACTTGTTGGAAAGGTGGCATCCTATGACTGTGCCACGTTGAAAGTAAAAATATATATTTTTTCTCTATAATACTACTATCACCTAGCAATTTGATGAAGTAGGCTTTAGCTAGCCCAGATAGTTATGAGGGTGGGAGATTGGGAACCTAACAAAAAAATAAACCATTTCAGGCTATCAATCAAGTAGCTAGATTGTCTAATTATCTTAGCTGGCATGTCAGCTGGCAAGGTTGGTAGACTTTAGAAAAGTAAGCAGAAACTAAATAAGACTCAAATTCCTTTCAATCTTTTACCCAGATTTTAGCAGAGATGCAGATAACCATATTTTGTTTCTTTAAAACAAGAACCACCAGTCAGGAGGATACAGGCAGCTTAAGAGTTATGCTTCATTTTTTTTTTTTACATAGAATTAAGCATAATGATTATGGCTCTAGATTGCATTAAAAAGCTGTTTCAGGTCTTTGAAAAATTCAAAATTCTCCAACCCACCAGTTGTACTTTGTGCCCCTCAGATTTTTGGAGTGCATGACACCCCTGGATATCAAAGTCTAAGACCAGAATGAATGTCAACTGAATGATTTGTTTTCTGCTATTCAATAAAAGGCATGACCTATTCCTGTAACATAAGCCAATTTTAATTATTAACATCTTAACTTATCAACATGCTTTTTGAAGGAAAGCCTATCATCAATCCAGAATCCTAGATATTTATAAGCTGGGAAATGATCACTGTGGACACCATCCAATGTATGTATGCATAAATCATCAGATACATTTGTATGTGATTTGCAAAATAACATATACTTGGTTTTACCTGCATTAACTACCAATGTCAGTTCAACAAAGGCTTTCTGCAAGGCAATAAAGCCAGACTGAAGCTTTGAAATAGCCTGGTCAGCTGTGGGGGCAATAGCATACACAGTAGTACCATCTGCAACAGTACAAGTGAAAGTTACTTTTTTTTACAGATAAAACAATATTGTTAACGTAAAAAGATCCAGACAAAGAATCAATCACTGTATCAAAGGGTGTCCAAAAAAATTTAACACCATCAGTAAATACACACTGCACTCTGTCCGTTAAATAGTTTTCAAATCAGCTACACGCCAATTGAAGAAAGCCACTGAATAAGTGATGAGTGATCCACAGTGTCATTAGACAGCTATATAAAAAAGGGCAGCACAGTATTTATTCCTTTCCATACAATTAATGTTGTTTAAATCCATAGAGGTAGCAGACATGGTGCTATGACCATGATAAACAGTTAGACTAAATTTAGTTTTTAAAAATGATCTATGTTGAGTATTTACCAATAATTCTAAGATTTTAGCAAGAGAGTTTGAAAATGTGGCGATAATTATTTAGGTCACACGGGTCACCACCTTTATGAAGGGGGAGTATATGGGCCGCATTCTTGACCCTATGGATGGAACCAGAAACCACCTTCAGGTTAAACATTTGTTAAAGGACAACTCCACCACTTTTAACATTTGGGTTGTTATTTTGAAGAATTAAGTGGTGTCCTACACAGTTTTAGTGTAATTCTATGACTTAATGTCTATTGACTGTTTAGTGATGAGCAAAATGGGAAATTGCTTCTCTGTCATGTTTTCAAGTAGGCTCCCTGAGATGAAAAATACAAAAAATTATGGACAGTCGTTTTCAGCAACCTATATAACATAACCCGTCTGTAGTTTTGATCATATTGGAACTCCCTGCTACAGTATACATTATGTTGCTCTGGTTGTCTTTGCAAAAAAAAGTGTTAAATCTACCCTTGGAATCCCATGCAAAAACCGTATTCCTGGAATCTCATATCTTTTGCCCACTACTTCGGCCAGGGAGAAATACAGTCACACAAAGTCACATTCAACAGCCAATCAGAAAATGACAAGAAGGAGCAAACCACATACCCGCGGTCCTTGGTCGCCTTGATCCCCCTGCAAGGGGCAGAAAGAATTTGTCTTGAAATACATCAACCAGACACACACACAAATAAAAAATTATATAGTCAGCCTCAAATATTATGGTTGATAGTAAAATCACTTATGATAACACAGACTGACGTGAATAGGGGGAGGGGGGGGAGTGTTCATTGATCATAGAGTAAAATTAATACATGACCAATCTCTTTATACCTCACCACACATTTAAGACGTTGCCAATTCTTAGTCAAATTTTTGACTGGCACATCCTCAGACGGTGTACTTTAATTCAACTTGGGTGGGTGATTTAACACAGTTGCTGTTTCAACATTGAACAGAAATAGGCTGAAGTTGAACGAGGCCAAACAAAATGCAAGTGTATCCAATTACCAACTGTCAGTTAGCTACACTAGTATAAACCTCAACTCGCACAATTGGCTCAGCATCGTCCGGGTTAGGGGAGGGTTTGGCCGGGGTAGGCCATCATTGTAAATAAGTATTTGTTCTTAACTGACTTGCCTAGTTAAATAAAGGTTAAATAAAAATGATCGACAAACTATTTGTTGATGAGGTACATTGAGTTATTAGAGGGGTCTGACTGAACAGCAAGGATTGATAGTAAACAGAACTTTCATTAAACATGAATACCAGAAACTGTCAGTTAACTATCTCAAAAAAGGAAATAATATATACGCCCCATTAGAGCCACACGGATGCTTTGCAATGCCTGCTAATCGAGTAAGACAGGAAAACCAGAGCAGACTATTTCCATTGTGTGTGAATTAAGCATGGAACCTCAACCATTTTCATGGCTTTAATATTCCAAAACAAGGCGCATGGGTACATATTGGTCCCCAAGTTCAACAGACTTATAAAGATAGTGTGGTTATTTCTCATGGTCGGCTGCCATTTTATGGAGGGATGTTCAGCGAAGCATTTAAGCACTTCAGTTCGGGCCCTGGTGTTAAGTAATTAAGTCAGTGGATTTGTAAACGATGTGAATATTTAAATATTCACAACTAAGAGGTAGGTAGGACTTCAATTTTTAATGGGAACTTTAGAATACCATACAAAACTACATTATTTATGGACACATTTGATTAGGGAATAAAGTAAAGTCATACGTTAATGCTTTTGACCCCAAAATGTATTGTAAGAAAGGGTGGGAAGCCAAGGAATTTAGATCATGTCCATCCACTGCCAGAGAAATCAAAGAAAGTTAGCCCTTGGGAATTAATACATTAATTATGCATTTAACATATGAATAAAACATAGCTATACACATTTGTTTACCTACCTTGTCACCCTGAAGACCAGGAGGACCCTATTGGGTGGAAAAACATTTAATTAAAAAAGTAAAACATTTTATACATACATATTCATAGCATTACAAAAATGTACAGCCAAAGCATGCAACCTCAATGCAGAACAAGGCCATGTGCATAAATCCAGCAATATCCAACAAAGTTCTGACAAGTGGTATAGAGAAACTATATATGCTCTTCACAATGGGAACACTTACTTTTTACACAATTGCTTTGAAAGGTAAGTTCTACATTCCAAAGTCAGTCATTCAATGTATGAAAAGCTCCTGGGTGGGCCCTGTAAAAGGTAATGGGTGAACAATTGTATTTTAAGGCAGGATGCCTTAGTATTCTCAGGAATAGACCTAATGAGGTCACCCAGTGTTTTTCAACCTGTTTTGTTTCCAGGAACTGGCACGCTGGGGTTTCCCTCCTTTGAGCACCACGTACAGTAAAACTGGCATTTAAACTCTAATAAAATCAGTGTCAGCTCACTAACTGACCAACCGGTCAGCAACATTGTACCTACCGGAGGTTGAGAAACACTGTTCTAATGCAGTCCATGTCATTGATCGTCAGCCCATTGGTCAGTGCTTGATTGAGCTTGTGTGGCTTAATGGACTAATAAAATAGTCCCAAAATGATAAATCCCACCCTTCTGATGGAAGGCTAGATCAAACACTATAAGTACTTTTACTGTTTGATCTAGCCTTCCACAAGATGGGTGGAATTTATAATTTTCAAAAGTATTTGAACCCAGGTCGGCTGACTGTTGTAGTGGAATGCACATGTTGAACATTTTATCTGGCTCAAGAACATTGGTTGAGTTAAAGGATTTATGTGATTTTGTCGTCAAATAAGTATGTTTGTGGTTTAAAATTAAAGGCAGCATCAAGAAAATCATGACCGTCGTGAACTGTTCCATAATACCAAATCATCAAAGCTGCATGTTTGCAAGCACTAATGGATTTTGTCCAGACATGGCAAGAGATCTTCAGCTTAAGTATAAACCTCCGAAAAAATATGACTGGTTGTGCACTGACTGTAATAATCTGTAGATTGATTGTATGAAAATGTTGACCTGTGTTTGTGTTTTCACTGGCCCAGAATAGCAAGCCAACAGACACAGACTTTGTGGTGGTACATTAATCGCACCAATCGAACAGTCTGGGATGAAAGTGATCCAGACATATATCAGCAGCCTTTCTCTTCAACCAACACTGTGCTAAGGAAATAGAGCTCGAACAGGGTCTTCACCCTTTCAGCCCTTCCACACCGTTCTGTTGTATGCAGGGCCCACTCTTGGAGTACAGTCGTCACAGTCATTTTGGGTTAGTGGCAGCACCAATCAGATTAATCCCCAATGGTATTGAGAGGGAGGTGCCGGCTCAGGGGAACTGTAGTTTTTCTCACCTGTAGTTTTCCTAGCCCAAAACTTTATAGCTAAGACACACCAGTAGGATTGTCAAATGTTTACTTGGCACCTCTGAACAGAATGTCGGCAGTCACTCTTTTTGTGTTCACACAGCAAAAACCATGGAAGTCGTCAGGTACCCCTAACCAAAAGGTGGCAGTAGCGTTGTTTGGCAATGCAGATGTATTGTGTGTATTGCTTATGGTCTCGATTCCAAGCTATCTGCACTTATGTTGCTATTTGTAGAAAGCCCTTGTTAAAACTTCTTGGATATAGGGGGCGCTATTTTAATTTTTGGATGAAAAACGTTCCCGTTTTAAACAAGATATTTTGTCACGAAAAGATGCTCGACTATGCATATAATTAAAAGCTTTGGAAAGAAAACACTGACGTTTCCAAAACTGCAAAGATGTTGTCTGTGAGTGCCACAGAACTGATGTTACAGGCAAAACCCAGATAAAAATCCAATCAGGAAGTGCCACATTTTTTTAAACTGTCTCATGCCAATGACTCCTTATATGGCTGTGAAGGAGCTAGGAGTCAGCTTACGTTTTCCCCAAGGTGTCTACAGCACTGTGACGTATTTGTAGGCATATCATTGGAAGATTGACCATAAGAGACTACATCTACCAGGTGGTCGCTTGGTGTCCTCCGTTGCAATTATTGCGTAATCTCCAGCTGCAGTATTTTTCCGTTTGCTTCTGATGAGAAGCCAACTGCCACCACTGATAGATTATCGAATAGGTATGTGAAAAACACCTTGAGGATTGATTCTAAACAGCGTTTGCCATGTTTCTGTCGATATTATGGAGCTAATTTGGAAAAAAGTTCGCGTTGTAAGTCACTGCATTTTCCGGTCTTTTTCTTAGCCAAACGTGATGAACAAAACGGAGCTATTTCGTCTACACAAATAATATTTTTGGAAAAAATGAACATTTGCTATCTAACTAAGAGTCTCGTCATTGAAAACATCCGAAGTTCTTCAAAGGTAAATTATTTTATTTGAATGCTTTTCTTGTTTTTGTGAAAATGTTGCCTGCTGAATGCTAGGCTTAATACTATGCTAGGCTATCAATACTCTTACACAAATGCTTCTGTAGCTTTGGTTGAAAAGCATATTTTGAAAATCTGAGATGACAGTGTTGTTAACAAAAGGCGAAGCTTGTGTTTGAATATATTTATTTCATTTGCGATTTTCATGAATAGGAAACGTTGCGTTATGGTAATGAGCTTGAGGCTATGATTACGCTCCCGGATACGGGATTGCTCGACGCCAGAGGTTAACCTCTTGAAGCTATGGGGGCGCTATTTCATTATTGGATGAAAAAACGTGCCCGTTTTAAGCGCAATATTTTCTCACGAAAAGAGGCTTGACTATGCATATAATTGCCAGCGTTGGAAAGAAAACACTCTGACGTTTTCAAAACTGCAAAGATATTATCTGTGAGTGCCTCAGAACTGATCTTACAGGCGAAACCAAGATGAAACTTCAAACAGGAAATGATCAGGATTTTTGATGCTCTGTTCTACTAACGTCTCCTTATATGGCTGTGAATATGCTGTGAACGAGCTTATGCGCTCTGCCGTTCGTCCAAGATGTCTGCAGCATTGTGACGTATTTGTAGGCATACCATTGGAAGATTGGCCATAAGAGACTACATTTGTCAGGGGGCCGTCCGGTGTCCTTTGTCTAAGTCGGTGCGTAATTCCCAGTGGCAATCATTGTACCATGCGATACAGAAGGAGACTCATACTTCCAGGAACGATACATCATTGAAGAGATATGTGAAAAACACCTTGAGGATTGGTTCTAAACAACGTTTGCCATGTTTCAGTCGATATTATGGAGTTAATTTGGAAAAAAGTTTGGCGTTTGGATAACTGAATTTTCGGATTTTTTTGGTAGCCAAACGTGACGCACCAAACGGACCGATTTCTCCTGCACAAAAAATATTTCAGGAAAAACTGAACATTTGCTATCTAACTGAGAGTCTCCTCATTGAAAACATCCGAAGTTCTTCAAAGGTAAATTATTTATTGAATGTTGTTGCTGGTTTTTGTGAAAACAGCCTGCTAAAGCTAACGCTAAATGCTAATGCTAAATGCTAGTTTGCTATGGTAGAGAAGCATATTTTTGAAAATCTGAGATGACAGTGTTGTTAACAAAAGGCTAAGCTTGAGAGCTAGCATATTAATTTCATTTCATTTGCGATTTTCATGAATAGCTAACGTTGCGTTATGGTATTGAGCTTGAGGCTATGATTACGCTACCGGATCCGGCATGGCTCGACGCAAGAAGTTAATACTAACCAGAAAGGCGACAGTGAAATTACTATCTAACGAGATTACGAAGAAACAATTTAATTCACTCTCCATTATCCCATACTAGCTAACGTTAGCATATTCACAAGCTAGCACAACGCAGCTAAGGACATGCACTAACTCGGCAGCTAACACAGGCAGCTGTTTCATGGAAATTAGATAATACATTGTGATTTAATTATGTCAATACTAGCTAGAGTGGTTAGCTAGCTTGGAATAACTATTTAGTGTTTTATGCATTGTGTCTGTAACGTAAACTCACTCACTTTTGTACATCGCCTTGGTCCGTACAATTGACCTTATTTTAGCACCCCAAAAACGTAATACTTTCAGATCAACTGTAATGTCAATACCATTGTAAAGCGCAATTTCTCCCCTTTCCAACAAAGTCAATGACATGCCCTCCAAGCTGCCCGTTTCTGTATGATTCAAGAAGGCAATGAGCCCTGTCTGGTCTTTTTAAAAATGGCGGGTGGGGAAGAGAAACTACTGCGTGATAGTGAGAATGAGAGATATCATGTGGAAACATTGCTTTTTTTCACTTAATCTGTCCAACTTATCACATTATTTCCTAAAAAAAAAAGTTTATATAATGTGTCATTACAGACCTATTTGAAGGTTTGTGTTGAATTTGAATCTGGTTTTTAGGGCGGTGCTAAAGTGATCTTCAGAAGTAAACATTGTCTTTTGAGAGTGATGATCGCTTGCAGTGACGATGCAAAAAAATGACTAGGTATCCCCCCCCTTACCCCGTCACTGTCCATTTCTTGTTTTTAAACGATGAGAGGAGTGCTACACCTGGTGGAGAGATTGTAAGACAGAAATAGTTGCTTTATGCGTGCTGTACGTTACGGCATGACACGTCACGATGTAACGGAGGGTCAGTTCTCTACTTTTCTCCAAAACTATAGAGCCATTACCATGTCGATCAACGCTTGAATAGAAACATAGTTCACACCCTAGATTTTGAAGTCAACACAGTTGCCTCAGTCCCATTAGTTTTCTTTGCAGCCTTGTTTGAATGTCGTAGTTGCGCACATTTGTACGGAATGGGGTGAGTTTACATTACACTTAGCTAGCTACCATACAATAGCCTACATTGCATATGAAGTGTGACTGGTTCATCTATGGATATACAGAGAAAATGCCCGCCTTTTTTGTTGGCTCCTCTCCATGGGGGTTCATGCTCTCTGCTGGCTCAAAGTCAAGTTGTTGGTCACTGACAACCACTGCAATTATACATTCATGCTTCCTTTTCTGGCCCCTCAGAGGCATAATATACAGGGAACATGGGTAGGTATTCTGACGTGAGATCTGTGCATCCAACTATGAGTAATTCAGCCATTTATTGATGTCAGATTTAAGAAAATACAACATTCAGTATTCAAATCTCAAGGCAGAATAATGCAGATGGTCTATGTGCTCAATTAAAATAATTGCCATTGCAACAGAGCACGTTTATCCCCTGGGGAAACAGTGGGAAACACTGGTGTACTGTAGACCCTCAAGCCAGACATACAATACATTTCTGCCCCTGTTATTGTGAAGTGGAAATGTCTTGGAGCAACAACGCCTCAGTCGCAAAGTGGTAAGCCACACAAGCTCACAGCAGAGGACAGCTAAGTGCTGAAGCGCATAGCGCATAAAAATAGTCTGTCCTCGGCTACAACACTCACTACCGAGTTCCAAACTGCCTTTGGAAGCAACGTCAGCACAATAATTGTTTGTCTGGATTTTTATGTAGTGGGTTTCCAGCTACACAAGATTAAGATCACCATGTGCAATGCCAAGCGTCGGCTGGAGTGGTGAAGCTCTCGCAACTGGACTCTGGAGCAGTGGAAATGTGTTCTCTGGAGGTCCGACAGATGAATCTGGGTTAACGGATGCCAGGAGCATGCCCGAATGCATAGTGCAAATTGTGAAGTTTGGTGGAGGAGGAATAATGGTCTGGGGATGTTTTTCATGGTTCGGGCTAAGACCCCCTTAGTTCCAGTGAAGGGATATTTTACCGCTACAGCATACAATGAGATTCTAGATAATTCTGTGATTCCAATTTTGTGGCAACCGTTTGGGGAAGGCTCTTTCCTGTTTCAGCATGACAATGCCCCCGTGCACAAAGTGAGATCCATACAGAAATGGTTTGTCGAGATCAGTGTGGAAGAACATGACCTGCCCAGAGGCCTGACCTCAACCCCATCAAACACCTTTGGGATGAATTGGAACACCGAATGTGAGCCAGGCCTAATAGCCCAACATCAGTGCCCAACCTCACTAATGTTCTTGTAGCTGAATTAAAAAAAAGCCCCCTCAGCAATGTTCCATTATCTACTTGACAGCCTTCCCAGAAGAGTTGAGGCTGTTATAGCAGCAAAGGGGGGACAAACTCCATATTAATGCCTATGATTTTGGATTGAGATGTTCGAAGAGCAGTTGTCCACATCCTTTTTTAATGTAGTGAATGTGTTAGTAAATACTTTTTTTCAGCATTTTTGGCCACACACCTGCTGGCCTTGGTTAGGTCACTGGCAGTTTTCAGTCTGAACACATTCACACTAAGACAGCAATCTTTAAACGCCTTGACAAGCCTAATAGTCTTTGTGGATTACACAACCTAACATGAACATTTTACAATAGTAACACACATGAAACAACCCACAAGATTAAATGTTTTATAGTAAATGTAGTAAGGGAAACTCTGCATTTACAGTAATGCTTAATAGACAAATATCTAACTGATTGAATTTGACAGAATGAAAAAAAAATATATAATATTGAGCAATTAATTTCATTTCTGCTTTTAGTGCCATTCATTAGTTCTCTAAAATAGAGAGTTACTTTATCTGCTATCATAGGAGCCTTCTTAGCTTATCAAAAGTTGCCCATTCATGGATGTTAATTTCTCTCTAAACTATGTTGAATCACAGCATATGGTGATACGTGTCACACACTTTCAAGCATTACAAATCAAATCAAATGTATTTGTCACATACACATGGTTAGCAGATGTTAATGCGAGTGTAGCGAAATGCTTGTGCTTCTAGTTCTGACAATGTAGTAATAACCAACTAGTAATCTAACCTAACAATTCCAAAACTACTACCTTATACACACACACACAAGTGTAAAGTGATAAAGAATATGTACATAAAGATATGAATGAGTGATGGTACAGAACGGCATAGGCAAGATGTAGTAGATGGTAAAAGTACCGGTTATATATATATATATATATATATATATGAGATGAGTAATGTAGGGTATGTAAACAAAGTGGCATAGTTTAAAGTGGCTAGTGATACATGTATTACATAAAGATGCAGTAGATGTAAATGTAGGGTATGTAAACATTATATTAAGTAGCATTGTTTGAAGTGGCTAGTGATATATTTTACATCAATTTCCATCAATTCCCATTATTAAAGTGGCTGGAGTTGAGTCAGTGTGTTGGCAGCAGCCACTCAATGTTAGTGGTGGCTGTTTAACAGTCTGATGGCCTTGAGATAGAAGCTGTTTTTCAGTCTCTCGGTCCCTGCTTTGATGCACCTGTACTGACCTCGCCTTTTGGATGATAGCGGGGTGAACAGGCAGTGGCTCGGGTGGTTGTTGTCCTTGATGATCTTTATGGCCTTCCTGTGGTGTAGGTGTCCTGGAGGGCAGGTAGTTTGCCCCCGGTGATGTGTTGTGGGTGGAGAGCCTTGGAGAGCCTTAGAGCCTCACTATCCTCTGGAGAGCCTTACGGTTGTGGGTGGAGGTGTTGCCGTACCAGGCGGTGATACAGCCCGACAGGATGCTCTCGATTGTGCATCTGTAGAACTTTGTGAGTGCTTTTGGTGACAAGCCAAATTTCTTCAGCTCCTGAGGTTGAAGAGGCGCTGCTGCACTTTCTTCACTATGCGGTCTGTGTGGGTGGACCAATTCAGTTTGTCTGTGATGTGTACGCCGAGGAATTTAAAACTTACTACCCTCTCCACTACTGTACCATCGACGTGGATAGGGGGGTGCTCCCTCTGCTGTTTCCTGAAGTCTACAATCATTGTTGATGTTGAGTGTGAATAGTTGGCTTCCATTTAGAAGCAACGCATGTTGAAATGGTTCTGCCGTGCACTGCTTTGCACATCGCTTGGACAGGCAGACATCCACTGGAGTTGTTCCAGTCAGCTCTGGGGGTACATTGAAAGCCTTGCATTGAGGCTCAAAATGCAATTCTCATTTTAGAGTGCATAGATATTCATATTTTTTTCATACTGACCCAAGTGGGAATCAAACCCACAACCTTGGCATTGCAAGCACCATGCTCTACCAACTGAGCCACACATGACCAGCTCACCTCAGATATTATCTGATCAACAATGTCTGTACTCTCATGATCTGATTATGCCTTTACTCATGAGTGTTAATCAGCCCCTGTGTATAATATTTGCCTTTTAATTTCAATTCGACCGCCTCTGCTGGTGCTTGAAGTGTCGGTACTCATTTTACAGCATTATACAGTATCATATTTAAGAGCAAATATTCTATAGAAATATTAAGGTGGATGGGCTCAATTCAATTTCTGCCTATTGTTGTTCACTGTAGCTACAGGAGTTGTACAAGCGTAACAATTGCCATTATTATGTGCTTTTCTAATAAAGGTAATAATGATAATAAACTGGATGTAGCACTTTTCCAGGTGCTCAGGGTCCTTTAAATTTGTATTTATTATGGACCCCCATTAGCTGCTGCCAAGGCAGCAACTACTCTTCCTGGGGTGGAGCAAAATTAAGGCAGTTTATATCATTTTAAAAACATTACAATCATTCACAGATTTCACAACACACTGTGCCCTCAGGCCCCAACTGCACCCCTACCACATATTTACAGTACTAAATCCATGTGTATAGTGCATATGTTAGCGTGTGTGTGTGTGTGTGTGTGTGTGTGTGTGTGTGTGTGTGTGTGTGTGTGTGTGTGTGTGTGTGTGTGTGTGTGTGTGTGTGTGTGTGTGTGTGTGTGTGTGTGTGTGTGTGTGTGTGTACGCATGTGTCTGTGCCTATGTTTGTGTTCCATAAGGTGTTTTATAATCGATTTTATAAAATGTAATTTTACTGCTTGCATCAGTTACTTGATGTGGAATAGAGTTCCATGTAGTCATGGCTCTATGTAGTATTGTGTGCCTCCCATAGTCTGTGCTGGACTTGGGGACTGTGAAGAGACCTCTTCTGGCATGTCTTGTGGGGTATGCATGGGTGACCTATCTGTGTACCAGTAGTTTAGACAGACAGCTTGGTGCAACATGTCAATACACATATACAAAGAGAGTTGAATCGGGAGTTAAACACCTCCCCCTGCAACTGGTTTGTGGACTTCCTGAAAGGCCGCCCCCAGGTGGTAAAAGTAGGCAACAACACGTCTGCCATGCTGATCCTTAACACTGGGGCCTCTCAGGGGTGTATACTTAGTCCCCTCCTGTACTCCCTGTTCACCCATGACTGCATGGCCAAACACGACTCCAACACCATCATTAAGTTTACTGACGTGCCCCGACAACGATGAGACAGCCTTTGGGGAGGAGGTCAGAGAACTGTCCGTGTGTGCCAGGACAACAACCTCTCCCTCAATGTGAGCAAGACAAAGGATATGATCGTGGACTACAGGAAAAGGCAGGCCGAACAGGACCCCCATTAACATTGACGGGCTGTAGTGGAGAGGGTCGAGAGTTTCAAGTTCCTTGGTGTCCACATCACCAACGAACTATCATGGTCCAAACATACCAAGACAGTCGTAAAGAGGGCACGACAAAACCTTTTCCCCCTCAGGAGCCTGAAAAGATTTTGCATGGGTCCCCAGATCCTCAAAAGGTTCTACAGCTGCACCATCGAGAGCATCCTGACCGGTTGCATCACCGCCTGGTATGGCAACTGCTCGGCATCTGACCGTAAGGCGCTACAGAGGGTAGTGCGTACGGCCCAGTAAGTCACTGGGGCCAAGCTTCCTGCCATTCAGGACCTTTATAATATGCGGTGTCAGAGGATAGCCCATAAAATTGTCAGAGACGGTGATTTGGGCCTGGTCTCGGGGAAGCAGTATATCCTTCGCGTCTGACTCATAATTCTTTTTTTTGTCCAGTTCGAGTTGAGTAATCGCTGTTCTGATATCCAGAAGCTCTTTGTGGTCATAAGAGATGGTAGCAGCAACACTATGTACAGAATAAGTTATAAACAATTTTTAAAAAACACACAAAATAACACAGTTGGTTAGGAGGCCATAAAACGACACCCATCTACTCCGGCACGATTATAGCACTGTTGTGTATGCTATTGCCCCACAGCTGATCAGGCTATTTCGGAGCTTAAATCTGTATTTATTGCCTTTGCTGAACTGAAAATAGTACTTAATGCAGGTAAAACCAAGTATATGTAATTTTCCAAACCACAAAAACAATGTATCTGATGATTTATGCATATTGAATGGTGCCCTTACAAATATCTCGGGATTTGTATTGATAATAGGCTTTCCATCAAAAACCATGTTGATGAGTAAGTTGTGAAGATAAGAAATAAAATAGGCTTATTTCATAGGAACAGGTCATGCCTTTCGTTAAATAGCAGAATACAACAAATTCAGTTGACATTCATTACGGTCTTAGACTATGGCGATATCGTCTATATGTAATGCAGTTGCCACTGTATTGAAGCCACTGGAAGCAGTTTATGATAGCAAACTACATTTTATTACAGGCAACAGTTTCAGCACACATCACTGCACTCTGTATCAGAAGGTAGGCTGGCTCTCTTTGAAGTCTTGTAGATAGGGCTTTATAAACAAGAAGTGTGCAATGCATCTATGGTATAAACTACCATCGTACCTCACTTCTCTGTTAATTTACAGATTATACAAGCTATCAGACACGGTCTCAAGGATTAAACCCCCTAGAGACGATGTCCGCACTCCAGCGGAAATCTAAATAGCATAATAAAAAGATCCCTATAAAAATCTATCAGTTTAAGATAAAGATATCAGTTGGATGCGTCTCAATTCACCGCATCCACTGATGTTGAACTTTCGCATCTACGGTGAATGGTGACAGAGCTAGAGCGATGGGGTCAGACCATGAGACATCCCGAAAACTGGTCTTCTCACAAAATCTTCGTTAGCGTCTTGACGGTTTAGAAATATAATAATCTATGGAAAGATGACTCACGAAGACGATGGTGTATTCCTTTCTGCTCTAAGACCCCCACAAGCGTCTTGGGACTCGTCTGAAGTCGGTAAAGGTCATCTGCCAACTTCTGTCTGTAGCATCCGAAAAGTTAAGGCAACACACTTATATGACCCCTGTGTGGAAAGGTGGGACTCTCATGAACATGTACATGTCTGCGTACACGCCAACAGGCCTCGCAAGACTTGTCTGAAGGTCCCCCGGTAAACAGTTGAAAAACAGTGGAAGTACTGTATACAGTATATGGACACTCTTTAGTGCCAAAAAGGGTTAAATACACGTAAAAATATATACAAATGTTTCCCGATCTTTCTTATATCTCTCAGATATACAGTTGAAGTTGGAAGTTTACATACACTTAAGTTGGAGTCATAAAGTTGGAGTCTTAAGTTGGAGTCATAAAACTTTCAACCACTCCATACATTTCTTGTTAACAAACTATAGTTTTGGCAAATCGGTTAGGACATCTACTTTGTGCATTACACAAGTAATTTTTCCAACAATTGTTTACAGACAGATTATTTCACCTAATATTCACTGTATCACAATTCCAGTGGGTCAGAAGTTTACATACACTAAGTTGACTGTGCCTTTAAACAGCTTGGACAATTCCAGACAATTATGTCATGGATCTAGAAGCTTCTGATAGGCTAATTGACCTAATTTGAGTCAATTGGAGGTGTACCCTTGGATGTATTTCAAGGCCTACCTTCAAACTCAGTGCCTCTTAGATGGAAAAATCTAAAGAAATCAGACAAGACCTCAGAAAAAAATTGGTTCATCCTTGGGAGCAATTTCCAAATGCCTGTACCACGTTCATCTGTACAAACAATTGTATGCAAGTATAATCCCCACGGGACCAAGCAGCCGTCATACCGCTCAGGAAGAAGACACATTCTGTCTCCTAGAGATGAACGTACTTTGGTGCAAAAAAAGCAAATCAATCCCAGAACAACAGCAAATGACCTTGCTAAGATGCTAGAGGAAACAGGTAAAAAAGTATCTATATCCACAGTAAAACAAGCCCTTAATTGACGTAACCTGAAAGGCCGATCAGCAAGGAAGAAGCCACTGTTCCAACATCGCCATAAAAAAGCCAGAATAAGGTTTGCAACTGCACATGGGGAACAAAGATTGTACTTTTTGGAGAAATGTCCTCTGGTCTGATGAAACAAAAATAGAACTGTTTGGCCATAATGCCCATCGTTATGGTTGGAGGAAAAAGGGGGAGGCTTGCAAGCCTAAGAACACCATCCCAACTGTGAAGCACGGGGTGGCAGCATCATGTTGTGGGGGTGCTTTGCTGCAGGAGGGACTGGTGTACTTCACAAAATAGATGGCATCATGAGGCAGGAAAATGAAGTGGATATATTGAAGCAACAGCTTTTACATTATTTAATGGAATTTTCATATATATTCTTAGTGTTTACAAATGGAAGTACTTTATGTATGCTATTTATACAAGAGTATGTGGACACCCCTTCAAATTAGTGGATTCGGCTATTTCAGCCACAGCTGTTGCTGACAGGTGTATAAAATCGAGCACACAGCCATGTAATCTTCATAGACAAACATTAATAGTAGAATGGCCTTACTGAAGAGCTCAGTGATTTCAACGAGGCACTGTCATAGGATGCCACTAACAAAGGCTCAGCTTGGAAGTGGTAGGCCACACAAGCTCACAGAAAGGGGCCACTGAGTGCTGACAGTCCGACTGACAAATCTGGGTTTGGCAGGTGCCAGGAGAATGCTACCTGCCCGACTGCATAGTGCCAACTATGAAGTTTGGTGGAGGACAAATATTGGTTCTGGGACAGTTTTCATGGTTTGGGCTAGACCCCTTAGAAATCTTAACGCTACAGCATACAATGACATTCGAGACAATTCTGTACAGGGCCTTCCCCAAACAGTTTTGGAAAGGCCCTTGCCTGTTTCAGCATTACAATGCCCCCGTGTTCAAAGCGAGGTCCATACAGAAATGTTTTTTTGAGATCGTTGTGGAAGAACTTGACTGGCCTGCAGAGAGCCCTGACCTCAAACCCATCGAACAAGCCAGGCCTATTTGTCCAACATCAGTGCCCAACCTCTCTAAAGCTCTTGAGGCTGAACAGAAGCAAGTCCCCGCAGCAATGTTCCAACATCTAGTGAAAAGAATGGTCCACCACCCAAAGGACATCCAGCCAACTTGACACAACTGTGGGAAGCATTGGAGTAAACATGGGCCAGCATCCCTGTGGAATGCTTTTTACACCTTGTAGAGTCCATGCCCCGACGAATTGAGGCTGTTCTGAGGGCAAAAGGGGGGTGCATCTCAATATTAGGAAGGTGCTCCTAATGTTTTGTACAATTATTAAAGTAGCCAAAAGTTTAGTATTTGGTCCAATTTACCTTGCACACAATTACTACATCAAGAATGTCACTCTAAACTTGTTGCATTTCCAGTTTGCAGTTGCAAATAGGTTTGGTTGTGTTTCGGATTATGTTCTGTCCTATAGAAACTATTGTAATTTCATATGAAACATTGGTCTCAAATCCAAAATGCTGTAAAATAGAGCCAAAATTTAAAATTTTTGCTTCACTGTCCACATACATACGGATACGGTGTTAACTGTATGCAATTATGTAGACTCAGCCATATCATGCTGAGCTATCAGAAATGGCAAGAGACTTTTTCAGGTCTGTAAAGTGTTATATTAAGGTTGTCCATTTCATACTAATCAAATGGTTGAACCGCATGATGGTGTCAAAGTCGATATTAAATAATTTGCTGAAAAACAAGGGCACAACGGGAAGAACAGACAGACATCTTAAAGGCCAAACTTAATGTTGTCACACTGCCGGAAGCTTTCCTAAGTCAGAGCTTCCTTTGTGAACAGAAATAAATGCTGTCATGTCAAATACAGGTTTACTTTATTTTGACAAGCACAGCCAGAGGACATACATTGTTTGTTTGTGACTGTTTATTACACTAGAGTGATTAGAATATTTACTAAATATTCCTGCTTTCACACACAGACACCCACAAATGTATTATTTGTGACATATACAATACACACATGCAAACAGGCCTCATACACACACCTTTTTAACATTAAACCTGTCTTCTCTTGAGATTAAAGTCACATTTACAGTTTTACTGCAAGATATTAATATGCCACGTTGATGTTTGTTCTTCAAATTCTGTATTTTATTGGCTCTGTGGCTGTGTACACTAAGGGTAAGGAATACTTTGGGTGATTGTGACTGGCCTGCACAGAGCCCTTTAACAGTTTAGCCTGTCAATCAATCACTGTGGGTGGAATTGTCAGGGAGTCACAGAGTTGGTAGGGTTTCAGACCTGTCAATCAATCACTGTGGGTTGGAATTTGAGGGAAGGTGGTAGATTAGTAATCTAGTCCGAAAAACTAGTCTAGTCTACTCTTTCAATTTAGTTTATTGTGTCAAAAACCTAATAAAAAATTATTGCAGGAAATGTGTTTTAAAAAAACGCTAAAATGTTCAGGGGGAGGGCGGCGGATTGAGCACCCCCACTTTTATACAAAGTCAGGCACGCATGAGTAGACACAGGAATGATTGAAGAATTAAGTAAGTGTGAAACATAGAAAAGCAGCCGTAGACTACTCCATTAATAAGATGGCGCCGGAGAGAATGGCTGCCGTTTCAAGGGCTTTTAACCAACCGTGCTATTTTCTTAATTGTTTTGCTTTTTTAAAGACTTATTTTGTACATAATGTTGCTGCTTCCGTCTCTTATGACCAAAAATAACAGCGATTACTCACCTTGAACTGGACAAATAATTTATCTTTAATGAGTCAGATGAGAGGGACTCCAGATACCCAAACAGGCCCTCATCCCCGTCATTCGCAGGAGAAAGAGATGGAAAAGATATTGCGGAAAGAGATCGGGGTGCCTTGTGAGGATCCGCCGACGAGTGGCTAATCTGCCCTTGCCATCCGTACTACTGGCCAACGTACAATCGCTAGGAAAATAAATTGGACGACCTAAAAGCATGTGTATCCTCCCAACGGGACATTAAAAACTGTAATATCTTATGTTTCACCGAGTCGTGGCTGAACGACGACATGAATAACATACAGCTGTTGGGTTATACACTGCATTGGCAGGTTAGAACACCAGCCTCTGGTAAGACAAGGGGTGACGGTCTACGTATATCTGTAAACATCAGCTGGTGCATGATATCTAAGGTTTTGCTCACCTGAGGTAGAGTATCTCATGATAAGCTGTAGACCACACTATCTACCAAGAGAGTTTTCATCTGTATTTTTTTTAGCTGTCTACATACCACCACAGACCGATGCTGGCACAAAGACCGCACTCAATGAGCTGTATACCGCAATAAGCAAAAAGGAAAACGCTCATTCAGAGGCGGCGCTCCTAGTGGCCCGGGGACTTCATTGCAGGGCAAGAAGGACAACCAAAACGTTGTTGCTTCCCAAGATAACGATAATGCTACAGTTAGCAAGATTAGCATT
Organism: Oncorhynchus keta; assembly: GCF_023373465.1. Classification (NCBI taxonomy): domain Eukaryota; kingdom Metazoa; phylum Chordata; class Actinopteri; order Salmoniformes; family Salmonidae; genus Oncorhynchus; species Oncorhynchus keta. The sequence continues at coordinate 50,396,050 of NC_068455.1, read as the reverse complement.
AGCCCTCATAACTAAGACAACAGTTCCAGACATTCCAGACAGTTCCAGACATGACAAGGGTCTTTCTCTGAAAATTGACAAGAAATTGTCTGATCTCCATTCTTCCAGTGACGATGAATGATCTCCTTTTGAGAACGACTGAGGCTGAGTTGCACATTAGCACAGTTGAAGATACCATCACTCGACATGACCAGGTTCTGATGCAACTGCAGAAAGACAATGCCAACCTCAAAATCTAGGTAGTCCAGATGGAGAACCAGAGCAGACGTAGCAATATCCGTGTGGTGGAATTGAAAGAGGACAGCGTGACCCGGTCCGTTTCTTTACTCAATGGATTCTTCACTCAATGGATCCCGGATGACCTAGGCATAATTAACTTCACGAAGCCGTTGGAAATCGAACACGCCCACAGAACATCAGCACCTGAAACCCCGGCCAGATGGGCCCCCACGGGCAGTCCTGATCAGGCTCCCCCGTTTCCAGGACAAAGAGAAGATACTGCAACTCGCAAGAGTCAAAGGGGACATCACCATCGATGGCAAGAGGGTCAGCCTTTTCCCGGATATGAGCGCGGATCTCGCCAGACGTCGCAAGCAGTTCAGACCTGCCGCCAAAGCACTGAAGGAGAAGAACATCACCGGCTCATCCACCCTGCACGGATGAAAGTTCAGTACAAAGGCCGAAGCCATCTCTTCAACACACCGGGAGAAGTGTTCACTTTTCTCAAAGAACTGAACAGTGTCTGAATCAGGATGGTCTCTCTGGGGGATAAGATGAAGTTTGTTTAGTTTTTTCTTATCCGTGCTGTCCTGGGACTGAACGGCTGATATCTTCTTGGAATTTGGATCCGTTTACCCTGCTATCCGGTCGCTATAATTGATTTGTACATTTTCAACGAACCGTTTTTTCCCCGGGATGAGTTCTATTACATTTACAGGAGAGTATATTTTGGTTTAGTCAATATCCACTGGGCGAAGCAAATTATTGGGCTTAGACCCATTGCTTTCCCCCCAATGTATGTTTTTCCTCTATTGAAAAGAGACTGAAGCAGCCATTACTGTGGGCAGTAAATATTCAGCCATAAATGTCTATTCATAACATTTGTTTTCAACTTAGAGAGCTCAAAGGTTTTAGTTTACGCCAAGGTTTAACTAGTAAGAGCAAGATGGAAAGCAAGCAACAACGTATCTCTACAAGTGTATTCATGTTTGATTGTTGAGATTGTTTTTTCTATGTTTATTGTTGTTTCCTTCCTAAAGAGACACATAGGTCACTTCAGTGTTCAAACTAAAGTTGAAACATTACCTGACTATTTACATATGCGAGATTTCCCTTCAGTTACATATTTGAAACCAAACCTATGCTTAATTCACTCAAATATGTCACATTCAAAGTTAAAGGTCTTAACAGCCCGATTAAGAGGAAAAGAGTCTAAACATACCTTAAGAAATGAAAGTCTGACATTGTGTTTTTACAAGAAACACATTTTACAGCCAGTGAACACAAGAAATTGAAGAGAGAATGGGTAGGACAAGTTTTTGTGTCCTCTTTTAACTCCAAAGCAATAGGAACTGCAATTTTGATAAGTAGACACATCCCCTTCTCTGTCAACAACGCCATCTCTGATCCCTCGGGCAGGTTTGTTTTGGTGCAGGGGCATATGTTTTTGGAGTCTTGGACCCTATTGAATATTTATGCTCCTAACTTCGATGACCATATGTTTATTCCGAATGTCTTCCTTCAGGTCGCTCAAGCACCACCAGGATGGCTACTGGCTGGAGGAGATTTAAATGTTTGTTTAGAAACAGTTCTTGATAGGTCCTCTGATAAACCCTCACTTCTTACCAAAGCCGGTAAGCTCACCATGTCATTCATGAAAGATCTTAATTTGCTAGACATCTGGAGACAGGTACACCCACAGGATAGGGACTACTCTTTTTATTCAGACCCACACACAACACACACACACACACACACACATGCATAGATAACTTTTTACTATCGACCCAACTGTTTCATAGAGTGTTAGATATCGAGTATCTCCCCAGATTGCTTAGTGACCATTCTCCTCTGGTATTATCAATCTCCATTCCTACCAAGGTAAATGGCGCATATAGATAAGGACGAAATTCTACACTCCTGAAGCAACCTGAATTTTGTGAATTCATCAAAGAGCAGATCAACATTTTTACTTTGACAAACAAACCCTCCGCTCCTGACAGTTTCACTCTTTGGGACACATTGAAAGCCTATCTGAGGGGACAGATCATTTCCTATACTAAAGGGTTGAAGAGAAAGCACGGTGCGGAACTGAATGTCGATGAATCTGAAATCTCGACAAAAGGCCCGACTAAATATCTATACAGGCTTTTGGTAAATAAAAAACTGAAATATAATACTCTGAACACATATCAAGCTGAGAGGGCCATCACTAAATCAAAACAGTGTTACTATGAGCTTGGAGAGAAAGCACACAAAGTATTGGCATGGCAACTGAAAGCACAGGAAAGTAAGAAGACAATTAATGCTATAGAAACTCTTACTAATGAGATCTCTTTCGACCCTACTGAAATTAATGATACTTTTAAGAAATATTACACACTTCCCAATCAGGTGATGATCTATCAGAGATCAACTCCTTTCTCAGTCAGATTAAGACAGAGAGCACCTGAGTGAACAGTTCTCAGTTCCTGAATTGTTGGAGGCCATTAAATCCCTACCTTCTAATAAATCTCCTGGGGAGGATGGCTTCCCTCCAGTTCTATAAAGAATTTAGGGAGCGGTTGGTCCCCTACCTTATGGAGGTACTTAAAAAAGCCGGGGAGGACAACTGCTTTCCAGAGTCTCTCTCAAGCAGTGATTTCTGTAATCCACAAGAAAGGGAAAAACCAGCTAAAGTGCGCCTTCTATAGACCAATCTCTCTCCTTAACACAGATTGTAAACTGGTCACCAAGATGCTATCTAAGAGACTGGAGTCATGTCTTCCCCTGTTGGTCAAACCAGGTCAGATTGGCTTCATAATTAATAGATTGTCCTCCAATAATCTCAGAAGGTTCTTTGATATAATTCACCTTGCTAACAAAAACAAAATACCTAGTGTCGCAGTCTCCCTCGACGCTGAAAAGCCCTTTGATGGGGTTGAATGGCCATACCTCTTTCGCGTCTTGGAAAAGTTTGGTTTTAGGTACCGTGTTTGTAAATTTGATAAAATCACTCAACAAATCTCCAAAAACTATGATTGCTACCAATGGGATTACTTCCTCCCCTTTCCCTCTCTATAGGGGGAACAGACAAGGTTGCTCAATTAGCCACCACCTCTTTGCCCTCGCCATCGAACAGTTGGCTGAGGCTATTAGAACGTGCCCTGACATACATGGCTTTTAGGTGGGCCCCCATTCCCATAAATTATCACTCTTTGTGGAGGACTTTATCTTATTTCTAACGAACACAGAACATTCCCTCTCTCACTTGCAGATCCTACTACAGTGTTATAGTTCTTTCTCTGGATATAAGGTCAATTTTGATAAGCGAAATCTTACCGTTGTCCGTCTTTGACCACCATACCATCAAGCACAAGTTTCCTTTCAAATGGTTGCCTATGAGCTTCACATATTTGGGCATAATGGTGGATGGTAACCTGAAGAACCTCTAAACTCAATCTGGCCAGCTTGTTGCAAAAGGTGGAGGGTGACCTGTGTAAATGAATGGACAAGCCTCTCACTCTACTGGGTAGAATAATGTAATTAAAATGAATGTCCTGCCCAGATTTCTATATTTGTTTCAATCTCTCCCTATCTCTGTGCCCGCAGGATTATTTTCCTCTCTCGACAAGCTGACCAGATGGTTTATCTGGCACGGCAAAACCCCTAGGGTTGGCCTGGATAAACTGACCCTCGATTACGGTCAAGGGGGCTTAAACCTCCCCGATTTTAGAATGTACTACTGGGCTGCAGAGTCTAGGTTTCTGGCTCAGAGGTTTGACAATGGTCCCTCTCCCTCATGGTTGAACATTGAAAAGTTTGAGGTAAATGATGACACTGGGGCAGAATTGTTTTAAAAATTGGACAGAAATTGTATAAAAACCATTACAGACAACCCTTTAATCATACATTCTGTCCTGGCATGGTGCAAACTACATGAGCTGTTCAGACGAGAGGGATTTCTTTCCCCTAAAACTCCTTTATGGAACAATAGATTGATTCCTATGTTTTTCCAGAATAGTAACTTTAGACCATGTTCTGATAAGGGTATCGCTCTTCTGGAACATTGTTATGAGGAGGGAGTTATGTCTTTTGATCGGCTGAAACAGAAATACCACTTGCCACGCAGACCAACCACTGTTCAAGACCATTTCCCTTGTTTACGATGATCTTATGTCACGACTAACACTGCCTGAGCTAGATAAACACCTATGGTGTCACTTCCACATTGAAATCCAGATACAGACTGATCCAGTTTAATTTCCTCCATCAGCTCAAAATCACCCCACCTCATTCCACTTGGCAGTGTTCAAAACTACACGGATTCTGGAAGGGGTACGTGATAACATATTCTCGATTCACGGGGTTGCATTCCCTTTAGACCCGGAGGTCTGTCTACTGGGAAGCTTTTTAAAACCCCAATCTTAGGCAAAGCCATACTATAAAGCTAACAGAAATATTGCTAGCGATTGCCAAGAAATGTATTGCCTTGAAATGGAAATCGGATTCCCCCTGCCAGTTGCAATGTGGCTATTGAAAGTTAAGTTGTTTCCCACTGGAGAAAATCACTTACTGCTTGAGGAATAGGTTAGAGACATTTTACAGAATTTGGCAACCTTTTATTGACTATTGTCACGCCTTGACCTTAGTATTCTTTGTTTTCTTTATTGTTTTGGTTAGAGCAGAGTGTGAGTGATGTGTGTGTTTTTGTACTGTCTAGGGGTTTTGTAGGTTTATGGGGTCGTTTACTATCTAGGTGTTTATGCATGTCTATGGTTGCCTAGATTGGTTCTCAAGCAGCGAGAGGCAGCTGTTTATCGTTGTCTCTAATTGGGAGCCATATTTAGGCAGCCATCCTCTTTGGGTATTTTGTGGGTTATTGTCTATGTCTAGTTGCCTGTGTCTGCACTAGTATTATTATAGCGTTTGGGTTGTTGTTTTGTATAGTTTGTTAAGTGTTCTTCGTCTTTATTAAAATTATGTATTCATCTTACGCTGCGCCTTGGTCTCCTCCATACGACGAACGTGACAACTATGTGGAGAATCTCCACTCACATCACATTGATTGAATCTCAATATAATCTTCACATAATGTTTCACACGTAATGTATAATATGTAGCCTACGGCAGATGACCATATGATCCAATGTCTCATTTTTTATTTAACTTTTTATCATAATTTTTATGTATGTTTGTATATATTATTTTTTAAATGTATTACGCTTGTCTGTTAGTCACTTTGTCAAATTGTTGTCTAATATCTTTTCACTTTTGTTTTGAATGTTCTTAATTGGAAAATGCAACAAAAAAAAATGCAAAAAGTGTTAACCAAACCCGGACAATCTGCATTGACCCTTTTGCACTAACGTTTTTGACTCATCACATACACTGCTGCTACTGTTTATTTATTCCTAGTTATATGTACATACTGTATATCTACCTCAATTACCTCGTACCCTGGACATCAACTCGGTACCCCTCACACTACCAAGTTATCATTACTCATTGTGTATTTATTATTACTTGTAATATTATGAGTTGTTACTTTTCTATTATTTCTCTATTTTTCTCTCTGCATTACTGGGAAGGGCCTATAAGTAAGCATTTCACTGTTATAGTGTACACCTTTTGTTTATGTGACGAATAACATTTTATTTTGAATTTCATTTAAATTAAAAGTTCAAATTTGCTAGTCAGAAAATTCTGTATAGCCTTTTCTCGCTAGAATGAACGAGATGCATCTTCTAGTGATCTATCACAAAGTGAGCGATGAGGGGAAGCACTGATGGTTTGTCAGTCTGATGTCTGTCCCACCTATCAGTACCCATGGTATTTTGTGCGCTGTGGTTGACTACAGTCAAATTTCATTTCACAGAGGAGGGAGAGTTGGATGCACTGAGAGTAGGATGCACTTCCTCATCTCCTGTGCGTAAATTTATACGTCACAGAGGAGGGAGAGTAGGATGCACTGAGAGTAGGATGCACTTCATCATCTACTGTGCGTAAATGTATACGTCACATGTAATGGGATGAGTTGAAATCCACATAATTATTGTTTTGTGGCACATTCATTTATTTTCATTAATTTATTGAACTTTTAACCCTCACACTACAAATATATTTTACATACATGGATTACCAAATGGGCTCGTTGTGACATCATGGCCCATTCCTCCTGACAGAACTGGTATAACTGAGTCAGGTTTGTATAGGACTCCGTGCTCGCACACGCTTTTTCAGTTCTGCCCACAAATTTCCTGTAGGAATAAGGTCAGGGCTTTGTGATGGCTACTCCAATACCTTGACTTTGTTGTCCTTAAACCTCATGGGGATAGGGCTGTCTACTGCCCCCGCTGGAGTAATTGCGTGCCCATAGTAAACATATTTTTTTTTGTCAAAACTTGCTAATATATGCAAATAAAAAATATTATTGAATAGAAAACACTCTAAAGCTTCTAAAACCGTTTAAATTATGTCTGTATGTAAAGCAGAACTCTCAGGGCAGTCATTCTCCCAAACTCTCTCTTGTCATCATAAAAGTTGGCCCAACTTTGACGTCATCGCCCCCACCCTTCCCAAGCAGTTACAGGTCTGGGAACAGTCTCTCTGTCTTCAGCGCGATCTCAGCTTTCAATGGGGCTTCTCATTGTGAGTATCGCGCGCTCACAAGAGTTTTGGCGGGCCGAAACCTTTCGGTCACGCGAAAAAACAGGTCACTTTTATGCGCGCTCTGCTCAGGTCCTGTCTTTTTTCCAAGATCGATTATACAATGCATGCGTTTCTGTTCGTCCTCACGATTGCTGTACACCTTTATAACATGTTAAAGCTTGATTATGAAGTTAGTTTGACAAGTTTATCGACATATAATATGTAAGTTCGACGTTTTGGTGCGCATCCACTTGACTTTTGGCTACATTTCAACCGAAATGTGTCGTTGTTTGAGAACCGAAAGACACAGACTGCAAAACTAAACGCTGTTTTTGGTAAGTATAATTCCTTCCAGGTCTTCTGATGGAAGAACAGCAAAGGTAAGGGAATATTTATGTGGTAAATTTGGGTTTATGTGGACTCCAAGATAGAGGAGCCATAATGCTACTTTTTGAGCGCCGACTCATAGTATAGCCTAGTGAACGAAACCTGTAACGTTAAAAATAAATGTAACACAGCGATTGCATTCAGAAGAAGTGTATCTAACTATATATATGTAGAACATGCATATTTAGTCAAAGTTTATGATGTGTATTCCTTGTTAGCTGACGTTATCTGCCGGAGCTATCGTCATTTCTCAGGACATTTGAGTAGCATTTTTTGAAGGTTGCATCATTGTAAACAGAGATTTATGGATATATATAGCATATTATTGAAAGAAACATAAATGTACTGTGTAACATGTTATATTACTGTCATCTGATGAAGATTTCAAAAGGTTAGTGCATTATTTTTCTTTTAATCCTGCGTTTGTTGATTGCATATTTTTTTCAACTTGGCTTTGCAAATTAGCCGTGTCTTCGGTGGTGGTTTGACATAAATATGTGCTATGTTTTCGCCGTAAAACATTTTAGAAATCTGACTTGCTGGGTAGATAAACAAGGTGTTTATCTTTCATTTGAGCCATTGGACTTGTTAATGTGTGGAGGTTAAATATTTTTAGGAATATTTTTGCGTTCCATGCGCCACCTTCCAGCTGAACGTGGGGGGTGTTCCAAAATTGGAACCTTAGTCCCCTTCTGGTTAAGCCATTTTGCCCACAACTTTGGAAGTATGCTTGGGGTCATTGTCCATTTGGAAGACCCATTTGCGACCTAACTTCCTGACTGATGTCTTGAGATGTTGCTTCAATATATCCACATAATTGTCCTGCCTCATGATGCCATCTATTTTGTGAAGTACACCAGTCCTTCCTGCAGCAAAGCACCCCCACAACATGATGCTGCCACCCCCGTGCTTCACAGTTGGGATGGTGTTCTTAGGCTTGCAAGTCCCCCCTTTTCTTCCAAACATAACGATGGGCATTATGGCCAAACAGTTATATTCTTGTTTCATCAGACCAAAGGACATTTCTCCAAAAAGTACGATCTTTGTCCCCATATGCAGTTGCAAACCGTAGTCTCGCTTTTTCTATGGCAGTTTTGGAGCAGTGGCTTTCCTTGCTGAGCAGCCTTTCAGGTTATATTGATATAGGACTGGTTTTACTGTGGATATAGATACTTTTGTACTGGTTTCCTCCAGCATCTTCACAAGGTCCTTTGCTGTTGTTCTGGGATTGATTTGCACTTTTTGCACCAAAGTACGTCCATCTCTAGGAGACAGAACAAGTCTTCTTCCTGAGTGGTATGACGGCTGCGTGGTCCCATGGTGTTTATACTTGCGCACTATGGTTTGTACAGTTGAACATGGTACCTTCAGGTGTTTGGAAATTGCTCCCAAGGATGAACCAGACTTGTGGAAGTCTACAATTTTCTTTCTGTGGTCTTGGCTGATTTCTTTAGATTTTCCTATGATGTCAAGCAAAGAGGCACTTAGTCTGAAGGTCGGCCTTGAAATACATCTACAGGTACACTTCCAATTGACTCAAAGGATGTCAATTAGCTTATCAGTAGCTTCTAAAGCCATGACTTAATTTTCTGGAATTGTCAAAGCTGTTTAAAGGCACAGTCAACTTAGTGTATGTAAACTTCTGACCCACTGGAATTGTGATATAGTGAATTATAAGTGAAATAATCTGTCTGTAAACAATTGTTGGGAAAATTACTTGTCATGCACACAATAGATGTCCCAACCAACTTTCCACAAATTATATTTTTGGCGTAGTTGAAATCAGTTTTAATGACTCCAACCTAAGTGTATGTAAACTTCTGACTTCAATTGTACATAAGACATTTATAGTTACAGTATACAAACCTGAAAATGTGGCCATTTCATTTTAAGGTTAAATAAATACTGTTACAATCATTTGTAAGATAGCCTTAACTTTAGGCTATTTACAGTATTACTAAATACCAAATATCAACATATAGGATATAACACATGGATAGTTTCATTTTAAATCCAGCCAATCTCTATTGTCTCTTTCTCTATTGTTCATAGATCCTTCCAGCACTCTCTCTCCCTCTTCCTGGGTTTTCTTGACCCTTTATCTGTGGTCAGCACCACCTTCTGAGGGGTCCCCTTGCTTCTGGGACTTGTAGTTTTGGCGGTCGGCCATTTTGTGATCTGTAGTTCTGACAGGGGTGGCCATTTTAGTGATCGGGCAGAGCCCGTTTATTAGTTCTGCTCTCACATATCTGCCATTTATCACTCGACCCCCTTCTTTGCCATGCCAACATATAATGTGTTAACTTGTTACACTATTTACAGTATTACAAAAGTGATCTTGAATTGTGTTTGGTTGTCAACACAACCAAATACCAACATTTGAAGGAGATTTGTGTAACTTAGTCTGACTTTAATTACAGTTTGTCTACAAATTGATACTTCATATGTTGGATTCATGTCTCCATCTCAACCAAGAATCAAAGTCAAAGAATAGGACTAAATCAAATGAAACTTTACTTCAAGTACATTTAAAGTTCGATTTTGTCATGCCTTGGTCTTAGTATTTTGTGTTTTCTTTAATTATTTGTTCAGGCCAGGGTGTGACATGGGGTTATTGTATTGTCGTATTGGGTTTTTTGTAGGCATTGGGATTGTGGTTGATTAGGGGTGTGTCTAGTATAGGCTTGGCTGCCTGAGGCGGTTCTCAATCAGAGTCAGGTGATTCTTGTTGTCTCTGATGGGGAACCGTATTTAGGTAGCCTGGGTTTCACTTTGTATTTCGTGGGTGATTGTTCCTGTCTCTGTGTAGTTTCACCAGATAGGCTGTAATTAGGTTTTTTCACGTTCCGTTTGTTGTTTTGTATTTGTATAGTTATTTCATGTAATTGCGATTGTTTCATTAAAGACATGAGTAACCACCACGCTGCATTTCGGTCCGACTCTCTTTCAACAAACGAAGAACGCCGTTACAGATTTGATTTAGTTATATTCTTTAACTTTGATTCTTGGTTGTGATAGAGACGTGAATCCAACATATACATTATTAATTTATAGAAAACCTGGAATTAAAGCCAGACCAAGTCAGTGGCACAGATCGAAATACAAGAGTCATCTCTTCAAATGTTGATATTTGGTTGTGTTGACAACCAAACACAATTCAATATTCAGTTTGTCTAAAAGTTGATATGTTGGATTGAAGTCTCCATCTCAACCAAAAATGGTAGTTAAAGAATAGGACTACATCTAATCTAATTTTAAATGCACTTTAAATAATGTTTGACTTTATTTAGTCCTATTCTTTAATACATATTAATGATTAACTTGAAGATTACATTTTAAATCAACCAAAGCTTGAAACCCAAGGCCTATAGGTTAAATGGTGTGCACACTTCGTGACGTGAGCTTTTAAAATGCTTTAAGATGCTATAAGATTACCCTTTAAAAAATTAGGGTACAAACACAGTGAACAACCCTGGAGAGTTACCTACAGAGGTCTGGAATCAAGTCACATGACTTAGATTCGAGTCTGACTCAAGTCAGTGACCAATTGTTTGTTGACTTCAGACTTGACTTGGACTTGGAGCATCAAGACTCAGGACTCGACTTTGACTTGAGACTGATGACTTTAAATAACAAGTAAAATTTTGTCCACTCATTTTGTGGCAATGTCCATGCATCCAGAGACAGTAGCCGCAGCATCGCACTTGCACAATTTTCTTTTGCAACAGATTGGCTAGATTGGCGTTTCGCACACGCTGCCCTCTGATTGGACCATCAAACTGTACATAAACACAGTTTTGGTGAGCTAGCCAACAGATTGCTGATTTGCTGTACAGCTATAGGATTGGGTGCAGAGAGGCTATAAGATTGTAAGGAGAGAGGATTGCCATAAATAAATATGCAGCTCCAAATAATTTGTAAACTCACCAGCAATGTGGCAACTAGCAACAATTACTAGCATGGGCCTACTGGGCTTGTGGTATATCAAAATTACATACTTATGAATCATGCATTTGGAATTTGTTGTTAAAATCAATTACTACATCATCAAAATATGTTGTAGATATGTTGTAGGCAAAAAAATGTAAGGACTGTCTGGTAGCCTCAATAAATAGACAATTTCTCATTGCATTTATAGATTTTTTTTTTACTTGACTTGACTTGAAAAAACTTGACTTGCACGACTTGGAGACCCGACCAGTTCTACTTGGGACTCGACTTGAGACTCAGACCTTGTGATTAGCTTGTGACTCTAATAATAGTGACTTGGTCCCACCCCAAAAACTGCCTTTTCATCAGCAGATTGGACATTATTGGCTTCACTTTAAGAAACATTGTTGGACCATTTAACAGCATGTGTTCGCAAGGATTTTTCTCAGATCTACAGTGATACAGTGCCCCAATGTATGATCCAACATTAATAACACATTATTAAGTAAACCCTTTCACAATCTTATTCCATAGTCTGTCTTTGTCCATATCCATCAGAATGTTGACTTAATTACACTGAGTGTACAACAAATTAAGAACACCTGCTCTTTCCATGACATAGACTGACCAAATGAATCAAAGTGAAAGCTGTGATTCGTTATTGATAAACCCACTTCAATAAAATAAAAAATAAAATGTTAGCACATTTTATTGGTGTCACATGTGCTCCCTCTCCGGCCTCTAGGTCACCAGGCTGCTCGTTATGGCCCACAACTGTCACCTGCGCATCATCAGACTCACGTGGACTCCATCACTTCCCTGATTACCTCCCTTCCTTCCCTTTGGTTCCTTCCCCAGGCTTTATTGTTTGTGTTCCTGGATCATGTCTGTGCGTTGTTTGTGTTACATGTTGGTTTAATTTATTTATTAAAACACTCACTCCCTGAACACACATCGTTACAATTGGTCACATACAAATATTTAGCAGATGTTATAGCGGGTGTAATGAAAAGCTTGCATTCCTAGCTCCAACAGTGCAGTAGTATCTAACAATTCACAACAATACACACATATCTCAAAGTAAAATAATGGAATTAAGAAATATATAAATATTAGCAATGACGAGCAATGTCGGAGTGTCATAGACTGGAATACAGTAAAATATAGTATATATACAGTGCATTCGGAAAGTATTCAGACCCCTTGACATTTTCTACATTTTGTGACATTACAGCCTTATTGTAAAATGGATTAAATAACATACAATCTTAAACAATTTACACACAATACCCCATAATGAGAAAGCGAAAAAAAACAACAGAAATACATAAGTATTCAAACCATTTACTATGAGACTCGAAATTGAGCTCAGGTGCATCCTGTTTCCATTGATCATCCTTGAGATGTTTCTACTGTTTGAGTCCATCTGTAGTAAATTCAATTGATTGGACATGATTTGTAAAGGCACACCTGTCTATATAAGGTCCCACAGTTGACAGTGCATGTCAGAGCAAAAATCAAACCATAAGGTCGAAGGAATTGTCCGTAGAGCTCCAAGACAGCATTTGTGTCGAGGCACAGATCTGGGGAAGGGTACCAAAACATTTCTGCAGCATTGAAGGTCCCTAAGAACCCAGTGGCTTCTTTCATTCTTAAATGGAAAATGTTCTAGAGCTGGCCACCTGGCAAAACTGAGCAATCAGGGGAGAAGGGCCTTGGTCAGGGAGGTGACCAAGAACCCGATAGTCACTGACAGAACTCCAGAGTTCCTCTGTGGAGATGAGAGAACCTTCCAGAAGGACAAGCATATCTGCAGGACTCCACCAAACAGGCATTTTATGGCAGAGTGGCCAGATGGAAGCCACTCCTCAGTAAAAGGCACATGACAGCACACTTGGAGTTTGCCAAAAGGTTGAGAGCTTCAAGTTCCTTGGTGTCCACATCACCAACAAACTAACATGGTCCAAGCACACCATGATAGTCGTAAAGTGGGCAAAACCTATTCCCTGTCGGGAGACTGAAAAGATTTGTCATTGATCCTCAGATCCTCAAAAGGTTCTACCGAGAACCATCGAGAACATCACTGCGAATGGCCCAGTACGTCACTGGGGCCAAGCTTCCTGCCATCCAGGACCTCTATACCAGGTGGTGTCAGAGGAAGGCCCTAAAAATGGTCAGACTCCAGTCACCCTAGTCATAGACTGTTCTCCCTGCTACCACCACACGGCAAGCGGTACCGGGGTGCCAAGTCTAGGTCCAAGAGGCTTCTAAACAGCTTCTACCCCCAAGCCATAAAACTCCTGAACATCTAGTCAAATGGCTACCCAGACTATTCGCATTGCCCCCCTCCCCTCTCCACACCACTGCCACTCTCTGTTGTCATCTTTGCATAGTCACTTTAATTAACTCTACCTACATGTACAGACTACCTCAACTAACCGGTGTCCCCGCACATTGACTCTGTCCCGGAACTCCCCTGTATATATTGTTATTTTTTACTGCTGCTCTTTAATTACTTGCTACTTTTATCTCGGTTAGGGGCTCGTAAGTAAGCTGTTGTATTTGGTGCATGTGACTAATACAATTTGATTTGATCTTTATGAAATGAGTAAAACAGTATGTAAACATTATTATAGTGACCAGTGATTCCATGTCTATGTACATAGTGCAGTAGCCTCTAAGGTGCAAGGTTGAGTAACCGGCTAGTGACAGTGATTAAGTTCAGGGCAAGGTATTGGGTGGAGACCACCTTGTGTTGGCTATTTAACAGTCTGATGGCTTTGAGACAGAAGCTTTTTTTCTCTTGGTCCCAGCTTTGATGCACCTGTACTGACCTTGCCTTCTGGATGATAGCGGGGTGGACAAGCCATGGCTCGGGTGGTTGATGTCCTTGATTATCTTTTTGGCCTTCCTGTGACATTGAGTGCTGTAGGTGTCCTGGAGGGCAGGCAGTGGGCCCCGGTGATGCGTTGGGCAGACCACACACCCCTCTGGAGAGCCCTGCGGTTGCGGGCAGTGCAGTTGCCGTATCAGGTGATGATACAGCCTGACTGGATGCTCTCGATTGTGCATCTGTAAAACGTTGTCGACGAGGGTCTTAAGAGTCCAAGACTAATTTCTTCAGCCTCATAAGGTTGAAGAGGCACTGTTGCGCCTTCTTCACCACACTGCCTGTGTGGGTGGACCATTTGATTGTCAGTGATGTGTACGCAGAGGAACTTGTACACAGAGGAGCACCTTCTCCACTGCAGTCCCGTCGATGTGGATGGGGGCGTGCTCCCTCTGCTGTCCCCTGAAGTCCACGATCAGCTCGTTAGTTTTGTTGACATTGAGGGAGAGGTTATTTTCCTGGCACCACTCCACCAGAGCCCTCACCTCCTCCCTGTAGACTCTCGTCATTGTTGGTAATCATTATTGGTTGTTTCGTCTGCAAACTTTATCAATGTGTTGGAGGCATGGGTGAACAGGGAGTACAGGAGGGGGCTGAGCACTCTTGTGGGGCCCCTGTTTTGAGGATCAGCGAAGTGAAGGTGTTGTTTCCTTCCATCCAAAATTATATACAAAAACCTCTGTCAATTGCTTCAACTGGTTGCTGCCAAACTACTCTTTCCTTGTCTGAACGAGTCAGAAAATGCTTTTCTACACAAAATATGTCCTACTTTGCATTCCCTATAATCACCACCTAATAAACCATGATCTACTTACAAGATCTACAGTATGTCATCATGTTCATGATCTACAGTATGTCATCATGTTTTAATGCTTTATATCAGCATAAATGAAATCTGTCCTAACAATTTCTGAGTAAACAGACCCATTTGAAACTACAGGTCCCTTACTATTATTCAGTGCTGATTTACACTTAAGCTAGGCAGAAGGGTTTGCAATGAATGCATCAGGGTCCATTTTGTTCAGAACACTGGGTACATATTAACCAATGTTTCAAGGGAGCTTATCAAATATGCATAAAGATGTGTTCTCTGCAAGCCAAGGGTAGGCATAATGAATGAGAAACCATGTGAGATCCCTGAATGACATTATTTTAAAACCTGCTACTTATATTTATTTTCTAAGCAGGATTTTTTACCATCAAGATCCTTTTTCTGTCTAAATAAAAGTTAAATCAATTTAAATATCTCCTTTCATCCCCTTTAAACATGGGACTGCAAAGACACCAGCCATTCCATACTGGAATCCCGGCTGTCCATAGTGACTTTGTCAACATTTGACAGCAGCATACTACCCTGCATCCCACTGCTGGCTTGCTTCTGAAGCTAAGCAAGGTTGGTCCTGGTCATTCCCTGGATGGGACACCAGATTCTGCTGGAAGTGGTGTTGGAGGGCCAGTAGGAGGCACCCTTTCCTTTAATCGAAAGATAATGTCCCAGGGCAGTGATTGTGTAGGGTGCCGTCTTTCGGATGGGATGTTAAACGGGTATCCTGACTCTGTGTGGTCACTAAAGATCCCATGGCACTTATAGTAAGAGTAGGGGTGTTAACCCCGGTGTCCTGACTAAGTTCCCAATCTGGCCCTCATACCATCATGGTCACCAAATCATCCCCAGCTTACAATTGGCTCAATCATCCTTCCTCCTCTCCTCTGTAACAATTCCCCAGGTTGTTGCTGTAAATTAGAATATGTTCTCAGTCAATTTCCCAGCGGATTAACTTACTACTTTTATGGCTTGTTCGGCACATGTTATTTTACCTATTCAAATCGCCTTTCCCTCCCAACTCCATAAATTATTTTAACAGAGCACACGCCTGTTTGACCCTATTACCACTTCTGCCCCTGTACTGTCAGATGACATTAACCACAGGGCTCTCCAGAGGGTGATGCCCTGCAGGACATCTACAGCACCTGGTGATCAAGAAGATCTTCAAGAATCTCAGTCAGACGAGCGACGGCCTATTCACTCCGCTACCATCTAGAAGCCGGAGAGAGTACCGGTGCATCAAAGTCAAAGCTAGGACTGAGAGACTGATAAACAGCATCTATGAACCTTAGACACTGTCACTAGCCAGCTACCACCTACAGTGACCGTTTGTAGTGTATGGTGGCAGATTGTGGTAAATTGTGTCATTCATTGCACCACACAAGGGGGAGTTAGAACGCTGCTCTTATTGGTAGTCTAAACTGTTGCACAAATTGCTATATTTTCCTAAATCAATGGAGGTGTGAATGTTTCAGTCCGAGAGTCTCTTCTCTGGCACTGGAGTCCTGCATCAGGCAACAACCAAAAAATAGCTGGCAGTGCCCCTGGAGTTAAGAGAGAACTTGGCTAATATTACACTTGACCTGTGGTCTGATGATTTTCAAAAAATAGACATGGCTGTCTTTTGGTTTCTCTCCCTCTAAAAACATAAATAAATAACTCAAATTAACAAACAGTCTTTATTTATCACAGTGTGAAAGAGTGATAGCCCCTGAAACACATAGTCCTTTTCTGATGTGAAGAAGAAACGTAATGAAAGAGAGTTCAATGAAGATTTGTCAGCATAAAGCTAAATGATTCACTCATTCATTGGTGGCTTTGCATCAAAATAAGTACCAACATTCTTTCTGATCATCTTTGATCAAATGTAAACTCTTTGATGTTTCCTTTATGTGTCCTACCAATTATTATTGGATTATTCACCATGGCAACCAACGGTATTTCTTAGGGTTGGCTTTTGTGGAGATCAGACCGTTTTCATTAGCAGGGATATTTGTGCGTTTTTGACCAGATGTAAGTCAGAACAAATACTTATTTCACTTTTATAATATTCCTGTTGCTATTGTTATATGTAAATACAAGAAATGTGTATGTAGAGGGGTAACTGAGGGGTAAATGTAGAGGGGTAAATGTGTATGTAGAGGGGTAACTGAGGGGTAAATGTAGAGGGGTAAATGTGTATGTAGAGGGGTAACTGAGGGGTAAAGGTAGAGGGGTAAATGTGTATGTAGAGGGGTAACTTTCTTCACCAGTTCTCTTACCATTTTGTACAATTGTGTGAATAGCCTAACAGTTGGTGTAACTGTAATGTTAATTCTGTTGAGAGCAATTATGATGTGTTATTTTTGTCTTATTGTCAATTGTGTATAGAGATTGTTGACATTAGTGTTTAATTAATGTAATATTGTTTGTTGGATTTACATTGTAGTCATTTTCTGTTTCTTTTATCCTGTTTCCCTCTGTACACAGATGACATGTATACTCTGGTTCATCATTCAACTCCTAGACTGGGCTTCTGTGTCTGTCATCACTCTTTGACCAGAGTGCAGTCTGGTATCTGTTTACTCACAGTGGCCTATCCACACATTAGAGAGCACCAGACTCCATTTAAATAATGTAACTTATTTTGAACGAAAGCCTGGAAGGAGTAAGTCACTCAGCTAGTGCTGTTCCTGCTTCTATTGCCTATTCTCATTGTTCTTGGTTTACAGTAGTGATGGACAGCTGGAGGCATTTTGAAAACATGTTTTCAAACAATTGTTTTTCACAAGTGTGAACTCTGCATTCATTCAATATGTTGGAATACAAAAGAAGCCATCCACCCATGATGGGCTATTATAGCAGCACAATAGACTCTTGCCAAGAAGGAGATCAAGAAGGAGGGTAAAGGAGGGTAGGGGGATTATTGTATTTAAATACACTGCACAGTAGCCTAATAAACATGCCTTTTTTTAATCAAATTCAATAACATATTTCTAACACGGTAGATGCTGTGTTTTTGGTTGATGGCCAATATTAAAAACAGTCAAATGTATTCACAAATTCAATCGCTTTAGCTGACATATTGCGGTTTATTCGTTGTTTCATTATTTAAGGCTCCTTTCCCTTTTCTGTGCTGGAGTTCTTTTAAGAATTCAAAATAAGCCTTTCACCTTTGATGGGCTATAGCAGGATAATAGACCGTTGCTGGGTTTAGGGACTTTAAATGTATTCATGGGGTTTGCGAGGCATGTCACTTCACCCATCTCTTTTGCATAGCCCACCAAATACACTGTTTTCTAACCACATCTGGATGGATCCATTACGAATTACTATGGGACTAAATATCACTCTATAACAGAAATATTGGAATAAAGTAGGCTAATGAAGGCAACAAATTGTTACTCACTGAAACTCCCAAAGTCATCCAATTGTTATAGTATGATTAGAAGCAATAGCCTACCCGTGTGTGGTCAGCACCGTTTTGTGCTGCTCTGAGACAATCATGGGAACTGGTCTTGATAAATCAATGAGATTTTTATTTTCACTGAATCTCCATTTGGGTGTTGGTCCATTAGGGTGTGGAAATGTTAGGATCATTTTGCTCTTCACTTGCAGTCACTCCCGCCCATTCACGCCGTACGCCATATTGTCCTAATGGAAACCCTGAGGACTACATAGGCTACTGTAAAATGCATTTTAATTTTTTCGTGGAACAGAATCACCATAATAAAATTAATGAATCAAATTTTAAAAATATATATATCATATAGTCTGTTCTAACAAAATAAGGTTTTACAGTCTCTAGTACAGTCCATATTAAAAACAGCCAAATTACATTCCTGAATTCAATCGCTTTAGCTGACATGTTGAGGTTTATTCATTGTTTAAATATTCACGGTTCTCTTTGTTATTTCATTTTATAACTAAAATACTTTTATGTATTTAAAGACATGGATGACTTGTATGCTGTGTGATGACATGCACAAATGAATGAATGATTGATTGATATACTGTATATTGAAGTTGGCCTGTATGCCAATAAGTACGTTCCTCTAAAACAGCTACAGAAAACAAGTCTCTTAGGCCTGTCATGTCAATAACTTAGCTTCTCAAAGATGCCTTCTCACCCCGCAAGCTGTGCTGCAGTATGACGCAAGTTTTAAAGGGATAACTACTGTGGTACTCTACTCTGCACCTTAGAGACTGCTGACCTATGTACATAGTCATTGAACACTGGTTACTTTTATAATGTTTAAATACTATCTTATTCACTTCATATGTACATACTGTATTCTGGTCATGGCTCATCCTACATAACTACTGCTGTACACACCTTTTCTATTAATATACTGTTCATACTGTTTAACTCATTTCCTGCAATTCTATCCATTTTGCCATGGTATTTTGTACTGTGTATTTAAATACTGTGTTCTCGACATAGCTCATTCAAATATTTCTACTACTGTACATTGCATTTTAGTTACACTATTTATACACACCACATGTTTATTTATAGACTGGATTCTTGACATAGCTCACTGTAATATATCTACTGCTGTACATATCATTCTTAATTTATCTTGTGTAAATTAATCCGGTGTATGTACGTATAGATTGCATTTGGATTACTGTTACTGTGGTATTTGGGTTGTTAATTGGATTCGTTCTGACATTTCTTGATTTGTTTTGTGTGTGTACTTGTTTGACATTTTACTGCATTGTTAGAAACTAGTAACACAAGCATTTCGCTGCACCCGCTATAACATCTGCTAAACTGTGTGCACAACCAATGAACTTTGATTTGATTGTCTTAATCTTCAGAAACAAGAGTTTTCCTTCTGTGGAGGTCGAGTGATTCTGTGATCACTTGGCACATAATGAAGTGAGACACTTATTTTGGGTGCAGGGGGCTAGCAGCAAGAGGGGTTGGTAGTGGGGTATTGCAAACCATGCTTCCCGAGATGTCCCCTATTAGAGGAATGTATGGATGAAAATCTGATTTTAATCATACAGTCAGATAAGTTGGGAAAACTGAAAGGTTGATATACAGCGCACACTAATTGTGGTTGAATTTGCTGGATTTGTCAGATTTGCCATTCAGTGGGTACAACACAAAATAACTTTACTTGGAAAATAAAATGTAAGTAATTCGCTCTAATTTGGCATTTCTGATAGCACACACTATATCAACATTACCAGAATGATCTGGTGTTTTATTAGGCGTTACGGTACAGACAGTATGTTGCAATAGTGCATGGTTTCCCTTGATCAATTGATCTGCATCTGTTGAGAGGTTTTGTACCTTTGAGCCATACATACCACACCCAGAGAGGCTGTGAAGTCATGTATACTTACAGGAGGTCCTGAAAAAGAATAAACACAAAAGGGCTAAAGTTAATACACTTTTTCAGAGGTCCAACATAAACAGTATATTCAAATGTCACTTAGATTCATATCCCCTCTAGCCTGACGATTCAAAAAAAATGTTCCTCTGCTCTGTTGTTCGCTACATACTTTTGGCTGAGACTGCCATCATTGAAGTAGTTTGTGGTGAAGAGAGACACGAGGGACTTTGTACAAAACAAAGTCATCAGCAATTGGGTCGTCTTTAACCAATCAAAGTATCAAAACCAATGACGGATTTTCAAACCGCCACGTGTGTTCTAGCTCTGGCTCAACCCATCTGTTTCTGGACCAATCAGACATCCCTGAATGTGTTCGCATTCAGTGAAGGGTCGGGGAGGTACTCAGATACAGACTCATTAAGAAACTAACGTCTGTGGGCATGGCATAGCGTTTGGCCAGAGCAAGGAGTGTGGGTAGCCAGGCAATATCCCCTCAGTACATAAGCAGATGTACAGGAAACACTTCCACAGATAACCCAAAATATCTTAAATATACACATTCATTTAAGTACTGCATACCGGAATTTGAAATATAAAAGACAGACAAGACATACCCAGTTTCAATACCCACTACACCAAGGCATTATATTTCTGCATAACTGCAAAATCATAGCTTTATTTTTCCCCGAGGCATATAACCCTGGCAGTGTGACAAAATACTTATCCGTAGTATCTACTTTCAACACTGTGGGCCAACAATGACAGGGGCTTGGGTGGTCACATGGTCACGTGTCTCATGATTTCATTGCTTCAAGGGTTTGCAAACTTGTTAAATGCCCCCTTTTTGCGAGGTGATACTTTATTTCTCAATCACTTCTTCTCAAAGGGATCTGCACTATTGCACTTCAGGCTTCACTTCAGAACCCTACAAATCATTATTGGTCTTCGGCTCTTATTAGGGGAGCCCAGCTAAAACAAACGGTGGGATTTTTTTTAATAAGCCTTTTTTCACTGGTCTTCCTTGTGACTGAGGTTAAGTATAAAGCGTTCCGGCTGCAATTCAATGACATTGTTTTATCGATCGTTGAGTAGGGCTACTTATTTTATGTTTTTTTTGTAAAAGGCGGTATGTTGTTGTTACGGTTTTCTTCCGTCGAAAGAGAGTCGGACCAAAATGCAGCGTGGTTAGTTAGATACATCTTTAATGAAGAAAAAACATGAACAATACAAAAACAACAAACGGAATGTGAAAACCTACACAGCCTATCTGGTGACAACTAACACAGAGACAGGAACAATCACCCACGAAATACTCAAAGAATATGACTGCCTAAATATGGTTCCCAATCAGAGACAACGATTGGGAACGATAACCTGACTCTGATGACAACCGCCTCAGGCAGCCATAGACTATGCTAGACACCCCACAAAACCCCAAAAACAAAAACGCACCACAAAAACCCATGTCACACCCTGGCCTGACCAAATAAATGAAGACAAACATACTATACTTCAACCAGGGCGTGACAGTTGTTGACTTGGTTCTTGGTTGTATTCCAGCATTAATGTTCAGTCTGCAGTTCAAACAACAATGAGGGATGGGGCTGGAGAAACATAACCATATTCTACATGAATCAATGGCTGTACATAATTCAATTTCACTCGGAACTGAGATTGAAATCACTAAAATACAATTTTACGTCATTTTTCCACCGTGACCCATCTACTTTCCCAAGTGTGGGTCTCAAACTTGTAAAACACGTAATGTAATACCTGATACCGGAATTGTGACATACTTAATATTCGGAGTCAATTTTTGACCACTGTAATTATTAATTAATTATATATATATATATTTTTTTACAGGGTCTATTTTACAGATGAGCCCTGCATAAATACCTCAAACACATACAATATACACTATACAAAATTACAAAATATATTAAGAAAAGCATACACATTTATCAACATATAGAGGTCTCTGATCATGACTCTGAACTGACCCAGGGGGACCATCTAATTTCAGAGAGCTCTGTATGGTGTACACAACTCTGTGGAAACAGAAGGGTTCTCCAAGAATTGCTATGCTTTATCTTGGCCAGGTCGCAGTTGCAAATGAGAACTTGTTCTCAACCAGCCTACCTGGTTAAATAAAGGTTAAATAAAATAAAATACAATTTTAAAAGCCTGAGACCGGGTTTGGTAATTTGTATGTCTAAAAGTATAAATGATGATAGAGACAGGAATTGTCTTTGCTTTGTAGATAAAGACAAGAAAATGCTGCTCCCTCCTTACATTCAAAGAGGTCCAACGCACTTTTTGATATAAAACACAATGGTGAGTTCTATAAGCATCACCAGTAATAAACATAAGGGCACAATGGAAATCAGCATCTAGTGCAGGGTTCCCCAACTGTCAGCCCGCGGGTGGTTTTCTGAGCAAAAAACATTTTGTGTGGAATTTTCATTTGTTTAACATAAAAGACGGTAAAAACACCAGGAAATCTGCTCCAAGTGATTTTAATTTAATACATCTGTTTCCAAGTATTCCCAGGCATAATAGAGAGACACGTGATCATATAGAAATGTAAGCAAGGTTTGAAATGATTATGTTTTAGTCAAATATTATATCTGTTTGGGCTTCTTGCAGTCAATTTGCAGTCTACAAATTATTTGAAATTATGTTCTGGCCCACCGACCATCCGCTCCAGAAAAAAATTGTCCCGTCATACTTGTCATACTAGTCATTACAAATGCATTTAAATCTGGATTATAGGACCTAGAAAAAAGCATGCATATTTATTGGTTTGCATTTGGCATTAACTTTAGATTCAATAGTGACCTCTGCATTGCTTGAAAATCTGACTTCAAATGTGAAGAAGCTTGGCCAACTAATGGAGCCGTGGAATACAACGCTGTATCATCTGCATACAAATGAAAATATAGATTTTTGTACAGCATTAACAATGTTATATGTATAGATTGTAAACAGTAGTGGGCTGAGTATCAAACCTTGGGGCACCCCTTTATATAACTGAAGGTTGATTTAAATGTATTTTTTTATTTAATGCATTTCACATGGCACCCCAGCCAAACCCTAACGATGCTGGGCCAATTGTGCACCGCCCTATGGGACTCCCAATCACGGTCGGTTATGATACAGCCTGGAATCAAACCAGGGTCTGTAGTGACACCTCTCAAGTGACCCCAAATGACCACTTTAATAACCAACAGCTCACATATTTTGGGGACATAGATGCTAAGAGTGCATGAAGCCATAAGAGAAGATCTTACATAAATAGACAGCCCTCCCCCTTTTTTTCTATAACATCAAAAAATGGCAATAACCTTATCCATAATCAAATTATTTAGACAGGTCTCTGAGATGACCAGAATGTCGGGGTTAGTGTCATGCACCCAGACATCCAGAAAGTCAAGTTTAGACATCAGGCTTCACACATGTATTTATATGTAACAATCCAAGCTCTCTGTGAGATTTGAAAACAGTAGGAGTATCAATGTGTCACACAAGAGTCAATAAAACTGGATGAGTTAGCCACAAAGGCTTCCTGATTGGATTCAAAGTTGCAGAGCTAATATAAGAATTCAGGTACATGTGCACAAGATTACTATTGACTTGTAGCCAAACGAATGCTTGAAATAACACTTAAGCATTTTATTTCTGATGGTTTTCTTTTTGAAAGAAAAATGGCCAACATGGTCCTAACCGGTCTATTGTTTCAGTCCCTCGGCCTTCAGCTGATGTGGAAAACAGTAAGCAGGTTTTTAATTTTCAAAAAGTCATAGAAGATGAGGTCTTATCTGCACTATCTGCTATAGATTCTAAGAAATCATTAGGCGCTGACAATCTGGATCCATATTTACTCAAGTGTGCGGCACCTATTATTGCTGGTGTAGTGACGCATATTTTTTATCAAACATTTGTTGTAGGAAAGATTCCTAAATCTTGGAAAACAGCTTTTGTTTTACTACTCCTCAAGGGAGGTGATGGTAGTGAATTGGATACTTATCGGCCCATCTCTAAGATCTCCTGTTTGGCTAAAATTCTAGAGGCAACTACAAACTTATTTAACTGTTAACAATACTCTTTCTAGTAATCAATCTGGCTTCAGACCTAAACACAGTACTATTACGGCCACTGTATTGTGGTCTGTGGAAAAACATTCCACAGACCACAATCAACAGCCTGATCAACTCTATGCGAAGGAGATGTGTCGCGCTGTATAAGGCATATGGTGGTCACACCAGATACTGAATGGTTTTCTGATCCACACCCCTATCTTTTTTTTAAAGGTATCTGTATATATATATATATATACACATTGGGGCAAAAAAGTATTTAGTCAGCCACCAATTGTGAAAGTTATCCCACTTAAAAAGATGAGAGGCCTGTAATGTTCATCATAGGTACACTTCAACTATGACAGACAAAATGAGAAAACAAATCCAGAAAATCACATTGTAGGATTTTTAATTAATTTATTTGCAAATTACGGTGGAAAATAAGTATTTGGTCAATAACAAAAGTTTATCTCAATACTTTGTTATATACCCTTTGTTGGCAATGACAGAGGTCAAACATTTTCTGTAAGTCTTCACAAGGTTTTCACACACTGTTGCTGGTATTTTGGCCCATTCCTCCATGCAGATCTCCTCTAGAGCAGTGATGTTTTGGGGCTGTTGCTGGGCAACACGGACTTTCAACTCCCTCCAAAAATGTTCTATGGGGTTGAGATCTGGAGACTAGCTAGGCCACTCCAGGACCTTGAAATGCTTCTTACGAAGCCACTCCTTCGTTGCCCGGGCGGTGTTTTTGGGATCATTGTCATGCTGAAAGACCCAGCCACGTTTCATCTTCAATGCCCTTGCTGAAGGAAGGAGGTTTTCACTCAAAATCTCACGATACATGGTCCCATTCATTCTTTCCTTTACACGGATCAGTCGTCCTGGTCCCTTTGCAGAAAAACAGCCCCAAAGCATGATGTTTCCACCCCCATACTTCACAGTAGGTATGGTGTTCTTTGGATGCAACTCAGCATTCTTTGTCCTCCAAACACGACGAGTTGAGTTTTTACCAAAAAGTTATATTTTGGTTTCATCTGACCATATGACATTCTCCCAATCTTCTTCTGTATCATCCAAATGCTCTCTAGCAAACTTCAGACGGGCCTGGACATGTACTGGCTTAAGCAGGGGGACACGTTTGGCACTGCAGGATTTGAGTCCCTGGTGGCGTAGTGTGTTACTGATGGTAGGCTTTGTTACTTTGGTCCCAGCTCTCTGCAGGTCATTCACTAGGTCCCCCCATTTAGTTCTGGGATTTTTGCTCACTGTTCTTGTGATCATTTTGACCCCACGGGGTGAGATCTTGCGTGGAGCCCCAGATTGAGGGAGATTGC
The DNA here is from genome assembly GCF_023373465.1 of Oncorhynchus keta. Lineage (NCBI taxonomy): Eukaryota > Metazoa > Chordata > Actinopteri > Salmoniformes > Salmonidae > Oncorhynchus > Oncorhynchus keta. The sequence goes on along the minus strand of NC_068455.1, from coordinate 50,370,422 downwards.
CTGGTGCAGGTCTACAATTTTGTTTCTGGTGTCCTTTGACAGCTCTTCTGTCTTGGCCATAGTGGAGTTCGGAGTGTGACTGTTTGAGGTTGTGTACAGGTGTCTTTTATACTGATAACAAGTTCAAACAGGTGCCATTAATACAGGTAACGATTGGAGGACAGAGGAGCCTCTTAAAGAAGAAGGTCTGTGACAGCCAGAAATCTTGCTTGTTTGTAGGTGACCAAATACTTTTTTTCCACCATAATTTGCAAATAAATTCATTAAAAAATCCTACAATGTGATTTTCTGGATTTTTTTCCTCATTTTGTCTGTCATAGTTGAAGTGTACCTATGATGAAAATTACAGGCCTCTCTCATCTTTTTAAGTGGGAGAACATGCACAATTGGTGGCTGACTAAATACTTTTTTTGCCCCACTGTTTCTGTATTCCTAGTTATGTGAAATCCATAGATTAGGGCCTAATGAATTTATTTAAATTGACAAATTTCCTTATATGAACTGTACAATTATTGTACATTGCGTTTATATTTTTACTCAATGTATTTATGACTTTTGTACAGTGATCTCCATATGAAAGTCATCATTCTCAGCTACTGGAAAATACATGTTGGGAGGATGAAATCATATATTTATGATATTGATGTACTTACTGTACTGGTCAAATTAACCAGTAACATGTCAGCCGAATCGAACATAAGGGAAGGGTTAATTGCCTCTCATTTACGAACCACAAATTAACTATGGTCCCCTGTATACGCTTCTATATATCTGCCTGCACATGAACACTGATACATAACCCATAAGAAGCATGTGTTATTCCAAGGGTGCTAAGAACACTTAAAACAATCCATCATGAAAGCAATTCAATCCAGCATGATTATTCACCATTTGTTATCACACACTTCCAAACTGGCAATGCTTGTCATTTGTTTCTATGCGTTTCCCACACTGTAATTGACAACGGTATTTCACCATGTGACAGTCGCTGGCTTCATTGTTACCCACATGACAGGGGAATTTGTTATTACTCTCTGAAGTGACTGAGGTTATAGTGTGTTACAATGACAGCTGCATGGGCCTAGCCCACTTAAAACATATTTAAATGTAAACTTTTTTTTATTGATGATGAATAATTTAATTTCTATAACTTGTTCAAACCTGATTTTTTTGGGGGGGCGGGAGGAAAAATAATTTATGACATTTTCCAGAAGTGGTATATTTTCAAAACTCCTAGTACAAAGGTCAAACTGATAACAGTTCTAATGCCCCATATCTTATGTTCAGAACCTTTGATTTAGTATTCATTGGAGTAGAACACATCACATTCATGCAAAATATACATTTTTGGGAAAATGCATGAGGACAATTTAATCCAATTATATTTTTGAAGTGCTGAATAGAAGGAATAGATGATAAATATCATCCATACAATATTTAACTATGTACCAGTATGAACCTTTTTTTGAAGTTTACCTCAACCCAATTTTATTACCAGATTTGTTTGTATCCAATGAAAAGTTTGGAGCACGTTGAGAAAAATGTCAGTCTTACCGTTTCAGTATCCGTATATAGTACATACGTAGAAGAAATTGTCCGATATAGGGATATTGCGGCATGTATTGTAAAGCAGAAGCTTATGGTAAAAAGGTATTGGTGTAGCCTGGTGTACAGTATGTATTTCCATTTCTGCCCCATGCAACAGTGAACAAGAAACTTTTCTATGTGACTTGTGACTAACTGTTTAAGTATCATCAGCTAAAACAATCAGTTTACAGTATATCAATGAAATTCAGAGAGTGGAATATACTGTAATTTACCAAAGTATTTCATCAGTGCATTGTACACTACTCCATAATTTCAAATGGTATTACAGAGTAAGTGACTACACTTTGTCTTATTGTATTGATGCACACAAGCTGATGGGGGAAGATTATGTAGAATTTACAGCCACATCCATCTATTATTGGTTACCGAATTATTTTGATTCAGTAGTTATCAGTTTTGAGCAGTATGATTTAAGTGATAGTTAAATGGATTGTTAACATATTACAAGAAAATCATATCAAAAGTAATGTGAATATTGCATTGTGACACACAGATCATTCGATTGAATATGTATGCAAATTGAAAGTGTGACTTGGTGCTGTAAACAATTGACTTTGTGAATGTTTTTAAAGGTAAAGGTACTTAGAGTTTAGAAACATGGCTATTTTGTTGACCTGTTTAGATTTTTATACGAAGAGTTGTGAAAATATACCACATACTATATAGCAAAATGCACCAAAGTGATTAAAAAAAAGTGTTCTTTGTGGGCAGGTATAATGTTATAAATTATGAAACTTCTCAAAGAGCTGTGACATTTTACAGACAAAAAAAGGAAACCTTCTAAATAACGCAGTCCAATGTTGACCACCCACTAGGTCTGCCTGCAGTCTCAAACTGGTTAATGACATGGAGTTCTTGACACAAACTGTCAAGCTTCATTTCCATAGGTTCACTATGAACAATCAGTCAAGTCCTAACAAAGTGTCCCTTTTAGTAGTAATGTTTGTCAAAACACAATTTCGTTTTTTCTAATTTGTTCTCCCAATTCAATGAACTTGTTTCTCTAGGAAAAACACAACAGGGGGAAAGCTTGTTCCACTTGTCAAGATACTGTAGATCACTGACTTCAATGCATACACATATTTAATTTGTCGGGGGAGAACTACACCTTAAACATGCTTTTAGATACCTACTTTCTTCTACAACCCCCATAAGGCATAGTGCACACAGATTAAATAATGAAAGTTATTTGATACTGGGGAATATTTAGTTCTAAAAAGTAGGTGGTACAGAGCTTTACATTCGGTGGCAATAATGCAGTACAGTATAGGTCTCTGACATCTGTACCAAGGAACTACTTTACCCTGGATTTACCCCAGCAATCTATGAGAAGTACACATGCTTTATTCCCTTTAATCCCTTAAAACAGATGTGACATATGGGAATGTTCCCTGATGATCGAGCTGTCCAGAGGTTTGTGGGCATTACAGAGATTCTGGAAGAGAATTGACAGTCCCCCGAGGTCATCTGTGGTTGATGAGATGAGGAAGCAAAATGAAACGTGTCCTCTCTAACCTGCCCATAGGTGACCCACGTGTTGTAGAATTGGCTTGTTTCCGCTGGCCTAACAACAAGCTCCACAGGCAATTTTGGGATTAGGCTATTATCATAACCTAATGAGAGTGATTGTCGTCCTGTTTTGCATTGTCTGCTCTTTAGAGGCCGCTGTGCCACTGAGGACACCATGCGCTACGTGTTAGCTTGTTTCTGGTAGATTTAGCTGCAGGAAGTTACTCTGATTCTCAGCATTTGCCTGAAAAGTGTTGGTGTTGTACTTTCACACAATATTGACATTTGAAATTAACATTAATAGATGTTTATTGGAAGGGTTGCATTAAACAATGCCGAAGTATCGTCTACAATTGAACTCGGCTGAATTATTGAACCAGGATCTGTGGTCCAATGTCTTCCTTAGATTTCTGTGGTTCTTATGCTAAACCCTAAACACTACCTTACTAAAAACAGGGACCTCATTTTGTCCTCCCATTCAAATTGCTTTTGAGAGCAATACCTTTGGTCCAATGCATGGCCAACATGAAGTCGCAACATAGCAATGTGCAAGGCTTCAATGTCCTTTATCGCTTTTAGCCCTGTGCGTTGCGGTGAGGATGTACGCCTGTCATTTATATATTCCCCCTGCTAATTCAAAATAGTATCCTTTCATAGCACTTCATATCTGTAGGAGTGTCAACACGAACACGTATCCTCCCAAATAGGCTGGGCCTGGGCTGCTCTGAGGTTGGTGAGTCAGCTCAGGAGAGAGAAGAAAATCTCACTTGGAGGTCCAGCCAACTTGGAATAGATCTGTGAGTGCACACACTTACCAGGTTCGCCATTCCGGCCTCTTCTTCCCCGCTTTCCTGGCGGGCCTGCATAGAGGGAAGCACAAAATATTTCTGGTCAGGGCTTCCATTCTTTCTTCAGTTTTCTATTCTATAATTTGCGAGGAGGAGGAGACCGTGTCAAAATATTGTGTTTGGATCTTCTATGCACCTCAAGGATCCCAAGGTTCATTAAGCATTTAGACACAATTTAGAAGCAAGCTCAACTGGAAATGGGGACATACTCTCTTGCTGAAAAAGTGATCCTTTTGGTTTCATCTGTTTCTTTTTCGTCGTGTTATTATTAGCTTGGATGCCCTGATTTCTAATTTGTTTTTGCAACAGTCATTTTCAGATTCTGTCTTCTCTTGCGCCTTTCGTGAACAGCATCAATTTGTTAATGCTCAGCCGGAAGAGTAAAACAATTACACGCATTGCTAAGTTTGACATGCTGGGAACTCGACTGCAGTGCTTTCCGGATGACCTCTGGGGATGTAGTAAGAGCCGCTTGCCCAAAATGTAGCTTCTTCATGGGGGAAATGAACATGCTTTGCTATGGGGGGCTGGATGTCAAAACCAGGTTTATCTCAAGGATACTCTGGAAGGCTTATGGTTGTTACAGTATTTAAATACATGTCTTGAAACGTAATTGACTTTTCAACACAGAACTAAAACGGGCCTGCCATAATCCATCATCATCTGAGGAGGTCAAATCTAAACGAACCAAGCAAGACAAACCTCACCTCTCAGTTGTCACTACAGATTTCTATCCAGATCTACACTTTATATACAAACATATGTGGACACGCCTTCAAATTACTGGATTACTATTTCTAATTACTATTTCAGCCACACCCGTTGCTGACAGGTATATAAAATCGAGCACACAGCCACGGAACCTATATAATAATATAATAATATATGCCATTTAGCAGACGCTTTTATCCAAAGCGACTTACAGTCACGTGTGCATACATTCTATGTATGGGTGGTCCCGGGAATCGAACCCACTACCCTGGCATTACATTACATTTAAGTCATTTAGCAGACGCTCTTATCCAGAGCGACTTACAATTCTAAATTCCATGCATGACTTATTCAATTGGAATTCATCAGATACTGTATGTAATATAAATCCATCAATGTTTTTCTTCTTCTTTTATTAGGTATGCACAGACCCCCAAAACTCAAATGGATTGATTGCCTTTCAATCTCAACACAGCTGGTGTATCATCTCTCTTGCCATCTGACATAGAGCACAGGGCCCACAGAACATTACAAGCGCCATGCTCTACCAACTGAGCTATATAGACAAACATTAGCAGTAGAATGGCCTCACTGAAGAGCTCAATGACTTTCAACGTGGCACCGTCATAGGATGCCACCTTTCCAACAAGTCAGTTCTTCAAATATCTGCCCGGATGGACCTGCCCCGGTGAACTGTCATTGATGTTATTGTGACATGGAAATGTCTAGGAGCAACAACAGCCACACAAGCTAACAGAACGGAATCGCTGAGTGCTGAAGCGCGTACATTGTGTGTCCTCAGTTGCAACACTCACTACTGAGTTCCAAACGTCCTCCGGAAGCAATGTCAGCACAAGAACTGTTCATTGGGAGCTTCATGTAATGGGTTTCCATGGCCGAGCAGCCACACACAAGCCTAAGATATACCATGCGCAAAACCAAGCGCCGGCTGGAGAGGTGTAAAGCATGCCGCCATTCGACTCTGGAGCAGTGGAAACGCGTTCTCTGGAGTGATGAATCACGCTTCACCACCTGGCAGTCTGACAGACTAGGTTTGGCGGATGCCAGGAGAACACTACCTGTCTGAATGCATAGTGCCAACTGTAAAGTTTTGTTGAGGAGGATTAATGGTCTGAGGATGTTTACCATGGTTTGGGCAAGGCTCCTTAGTTCCAGTGAAGGGTTATCTTAACTTTACAGCATACAATGACATTCTAGACGATTCTGTGCTTCCAACTTTGTGACAACAGTTTCCTGTTTCAGCATGACAACGCCCACATGCATAACACGAGGTCCATACAGAAATGGTTTATCGAGATTGTTGTGGAAGATCTTGACTGGCCTGCACAGAGCCCGGCCTCAACCCAATTGAACACCTTTGGGATGAATTGTAACGCCGACTGCGAGAGGCCTAATCGCCCAACATCAACATTCCAAGATGGCGTAGCAGTAAGTCGTCCTGTCGTATCGTGTCCCTTGTATATATCGTTTCTTTTTCTTTTTCTTTTTTACATATTTTTCTTTGCATATCTTTAAAAACATTTTGCTAAACCTAAGCTTCCAAATACTCTCCTGCAACCCGCCTCACCCAATGTAGCTACTTTTTCCTAAAGTATTTATATTTACTTCGGAACCGGAACCCCTCAACTGAAGCTAGCCAGCTAACCACCAGCTATGCTAGCGGTCTTCAGCTAACCGGTCATCAGCTAACCTTTAGCTCGGAAAGCTCTCGCCAGTTCGAACAACGCGATGCTAACCAGAGCATGACGGACCTATTTATTTTTTATCCCCGGATTCCCACCGCAAACGGAACATTTTTCAGCTGGATCTTCACAACTAGCTATCTAGCTAAACCGCAACCCCGGATGATTACTCCTGGCTAGCGTTTCCACCCACTTAGCTTGAAGCTAGCCCGGCCAGAGCACCTGTGCTTACCACCGTAGCATACTCCTGGGCTACAATACCCGGGCCCACGACCGGTCTATTGATGTCACCGCATGAAGAGGAATAAACAGACTCACCCCATCGCGACGTCCCCCAATGGCTAACTCTCTAGCCCTTGCTATCTCCTTGCTTGCTAATTCGGCCTGCTAACTGCTAGCTTGTTAGCACTGGTCCGCTAACTGCTACCTTGTTTACCCCGGCCTGCTAACTGTTAGCTTGTTAGCACAGGCCTGCTAACCGTCTGCATCGCCGCGTCCCAAACACTCACTGGACCCATATGTACTTTCTATCTCTTTCCGATGTTTAATTTGTGTATACCTTCCGGAAACCTGCCTCACCCAATGTGATATGGAATCGCTATTATTTGTAATTTTTAGAACACACTCAAGAACCTCCAGAAGCTAACCAGCTAACTAGCTACAAGCTATTTAGTCATTGTTAGTTTTTTAACCTGGATAACACTCGCCAGTCCAGCTTCCCTGCCCCATCCACCGCTGCCCCCTGGACACTGATCACTTGGCTACATAGTCCATTAATCACGGTACTCCATTCTGCTTGTTTGTTTTATCTGTCGACCCCGTTGCCTAGTCAACGCCATTTTACCTGCTGTTGTTGTGCTAGCCGATTAGCTGCTGTTGTCTCACCTACTGTTTTAGCTAGCTTTCCCAATTCAACACCTGTGACTACTGTATGCCTCGCTGTATGTCTCTCTCAAATGTCAATATGCCTTGTATACTGTTGCTCAGGTTAGTTATCATTGTTTTAGTTCACAATGGAGCCCCTAGTTCCACTCTTTATACCCCTGATACCTCCTTTGTCCCACCTCCCACACATGCGGTGACCTCACCCATTACAACCAGCATGTCCAGAGATACAAACTCTCTCATCATCACCCAGTGCCTGGGCTTACCTCCGCTGTACCCGCACCCCACCATACCCCTGTCTGCGCATTATGACCTGAATATATTCTACCATGCCCAGAAACCTGCTCCTCTTATTCTCTGTCCCCAACGCTCTAGGCGACCAGTTTTGATAGCCTTTAGCCGCACCCTCATACTACTCCTTCGCTGTTCCGCGACTGATGTGGAGGTAAACCCAGGCCCTGCATGTCCCCAGGCACCCTCATTTGTTGACTTATGTGATCGGAAAAGCCTTGGTTTCATGCATGTCAACATCAGAAGCCTCCTTCCTAAGTTTGTTTTACTCACTGCTTTAGCACACTCTGCTAACCCTGATGTCCTTGCCGTGTCTGAATCCTGGCTCAGGAAGGCCACCAACAATTCAGAGATTTCCATACCCAACTATAACATCTTCCGTCAAGATAGAACTGCTAAAGGGGGAGGAGTTGCAGTCTACTGCAGAGATAGCCTGCAAAGTAATGTCATACTTTCCAGGTCCATACCCAAACAGTTCGAACTACTAATTTTGAAAATCACTCTCTCCAGAAATAAGTCTCTCACTGTTGCCGCCTGCTACCGACCCCCCTCAGCTCCCAGCTGTGCCCTGGACACCATTTGTGAATTGATCGCCCCCCATCTAGCTTCAGAGTTTGTTCTGTTAGGTGACCTAAACTGGGATATGCTTAACACCCCGGCAGTCCTACAATCTAAGCGAGATGCCCTCAATCTCACACAAATCATCAAGGAACCCACCAGGTACAACCCCAACTCTGTAAGCAAGGGCACCCTCATAGACGTCATCCTGACCAACTGGCCCTCCAAATACACCTCCGCTGTCTTCAACCAGGATCTCAGCGATCACTGCCTCATTGCCTGTATCCGCTACGGAGCCGCAGTCAAACGACCACCCCAGAAACGCTCCCTAAAACACTTCTGTGAGCAGGCCTTTCTAATCGACCTGGTATCCTGGAAGGACATTGACCTCATCCCGTCAGTTGAGGATGCCTGGTCATTCTTTAAAAGTAACTTCCTCACCATTTTAGATAAGCATGCTCCGTTCAAAAAATGCAGAACTAAGAACGGATACAGCCCTTGGTTCACTCCAGACCTGACTGCCCTCGACCAGCACAAAAACATCCTGTGGCGTACTGCAATAGCAGCGAATAGTCCCCGCGATATGCAACTGTTCAGGGAAATCAGTACACGCAATACACGCAGTCAGTCAGGAAAGCTAAGGCCAGCTTCTTCAGGCAGAAGTTTGCATCCTGTAGCTCCAACTCAAAAAAGTTCTGGGACACTGTGAAGTCCATGGAGAACAAGAGCACCTCTTCCCAGCTGCCCACTGCACTGAGGCTAGGTAACACGGTCACCACCGATAAATCCATGATTATCAAAACCTTCAACAAGCATTTCTCAACGGCTGGCCATGCCTTCCGCCTGGCTACTCCAACCTCGGCCAACAGCTCTGCCCCCCCCGCAGCTCCTCGCCCAAGCCTCTCCAGGTTCTCCTTTACCCAAATCCAGATAGCAGATGTTCTGAAAGAACCTGGACTCGTATAAATCAGCTGGGCTTGACAATCTGGACCCTCTATTTCTGAAACTATCCGCCGCCATTGTCGCAACCCCTATTACCAGCCTGTTCAACCTCTCTTTCATATCGTCTTAGATCCCCAAGGATTGGAAAGCTGCCGCAGTCATCACCCTCTTCAAAGGGGGAGACACCCTGGACCCAAACTGTTACAGACCTATATCCATCCTGCCCTGCCTATCTGAGGTCTTTGAAAGCCAAGTCAACAAACAGGTCACTGACCATCTCGAATCCCACCGTACCTTCTCCGCTGTGCAATCTGGTTTCCGAGCCGGTCACAGGTGCACCTCAGCCACACTCAAGGTACTAAACGAGATCATAACCGCCATCGATAAAAGACAGTACTGTGCAGCAGTCTTCATCGACCTTGCCAAGGCTTTCGACTCAGTCAATCACCATATTCTTATCGGCAGACTCAGTAGCCTCGGTTTTTCGGATTACTGCCTTGCCTGGTTCACCAATTACTTTGCAGACAGAGTTCAGTGTGTCAAATCGGAGGGCATGCTGTCCTGTCCTCTGGCAGTCTCTATGGGGGTGCCACAGGGTTCAATTCTCGGGCCGACTCTTTTCTCTGTATATATCAATGATGTTTCTCTTGCTGCGGGCGATTCCCTGATCCACCTCTACGCAGACGACACCATTCTATATACTTTCGGCCCGTCATTGGACACTGTGCTATCTAACCTCCAAACGAGCTTCAATGCCATACAACACTCCTTCCGTGGCCTCCAACTGCTCTTAAACGCTAGTAAAACCAAATGCATGTTTTTCAACCGATCGCTGCCTGCACCCGCATGCCCGACTAGCATCACCACCCTGGATGGTTCCGACCTTGAATATGTGGACATCTATAAGTACCTAGGTGTCTGGCTAGACTGCAAAATCTCCTTCCAGACTCATATCAAACATCTCCAATCGAAAATCAAATCAAGAGTCGGCTTTCTATTCCGCAACAAAGCCTCCTTCACTCACGCCGCCAAGCTTACCCTAGTAAAACTGACTATCCTACCGATCCTCAACTTCGGCGATGTCATCTACAAAACTGCTTCCAACACTCTACTCAGCAAACTGGATGCAGTTTATCACAGTGCCATCCGTTTTGTCACTAAAGCACCTTATACCACCCACCACTGCGACTTGTATGCTCTAGTCGGCTGGCCCTCGCTACATATTCGCCAGACCCACTGGCTCCAGGTCATCTACAAGTCCATGCTAGGTAAAGCTCCGCCTTATTACATTTACATTACATTTAAGTCATTTAGCAGACGCTCTTATCCAGAGCGACTTACAAATTGGTGCATTCACCTTATGACATCCAGTGGAACAGCCACTTTACAATAGTGCATCTAAATCTTTTAAGGGGGGGGGGGTGAGAAGGATTACTTTATCCTATCCTAGGTATTCCTTAAAGAGGTGGGGTTTCAGGTGTCTCCGGAAGGTGGTGATTGACTCCGCTGTCCTGGCGTCGTGAGGGAGTGTGTTCCACCATTGGGGAGCCAGAGCAGCGAACAGTTTTGACTGGGCTGAGCGGGAACTGTACTTCCTCAGTGGTAGGGAGGCGAGCAGGCCAGAGGTGGATGAACGCAGTGCCCTTGTTTGGGTGTAGGGCCTGATCAGAGCCTGGAGGTACTGAGGTGCCGTTCCCTTCACAGCTCCGTAGGCAAGCACCATGGTCTTGTAGCGGATGCGAGCTTCAACTGGAAGCCAGTGGAGAGAGCGGAGGAGCGGGGTGACGTGAGAGAACTTGGGAAGGTTGAACACCAGACGGGCTGCGGCGTTCTGGATGAGTTGTAGGGGTTTAATGGCACAGGCAGGGAGCCCAGCCAACAGCGAGTTGCAGTAATCCAGACGGGAGATGACAAGTGCCTGGATTAGGACCTGCGCCGCTTCCTGTGTGAGGCAGGGTCGTACTCTGCGGATGTTGTAGAGCATGAACCTACAGGAACGGCCTGGCCAAGATGATCATTTATCACTCCAGTGTTAATCTGCAAAATTGTAATTATTCGCCTACCTCCTCATGCCTTTTGCACACATTGTATATAGACTCCCCTTTTTTTCTACTGTGTTATTGACTTGTTAATTGTTTACTCCATGTGTAACTCTGTGTTGTCTGTTCACACTGCTATGCTTTATCTTGGCCAGGTCGCAGTTGCAAATGAGAACTTGTTCTCAACTAGCCTACCTGGTTAAATAAAGCTGAAATAAAAAAATAAAAAAATAAAAGTGCACAAACTCACTAATACACTTGTGGTTGAATGGAAGCAAGTCCCGACAGCAATGTTCCAACATCTAGTGGAAAGCCTTCCTGGAAGAACGGAGGCTGTTATAGCAGCAAAGGGGGGACCAACTCCACATTAATGCCAATGATTTTGGAAAGAAATGTTCGATGAGTAGGTGTTCACATACTTTTGGCTATGTAAATTCCCTTTTGAGCACTGTTCTGACAAACACCGTGTTTTATAAGGCCTCCTGAGTTGCGCAGCGGTCTAAGGCACTGTATCGCAGTGCTTGAGGCATCACTACAGCCCCTGGTTCGATCCCAGGCTGTGTCACAGCCGGCCGAGACTGGGAGACCCACGAGGCGGCACACAATTGTCCCAGCGTTGTCCGGGTTCGGGGAGGGTTTGGCCGGCCAGGATTTGCTTGTCCCATTGTGCTCTAGCGACTTCTTGTGGCGGGCCGGGGACCTGTAAGCTGACTGGTTGCCAGATGGTGTTTACTCTGATAAAAATTGGTGCGGCTGGCTTCCCGGGTGCGGCCTAGCAGGGTCGTGTTTCGGAGGATGCATGGCTCTCGACCTTCGCCTCTTCCGAGTCCGTGCAGGAGTTGCAGCGATGGGACAAGACTGTAACTCCCAAATCGGGGAGAAAAAGGGTGTAAAAGTATGAAAAAAGCATGAATGACCAACCTGTTTAAAATACTTACTGTTAGTATGACATCCACGATTTCAATATCTACCATGAATTGCATGTGCAGGATAAATGGAGTAGAGTGAACTTGAGCCAATGTCAAACAACTTAATTAATAACAGAGGCTGTCATTTGTATTCAGGTCAATGTAAATAATTACCATGAGAGACAAAACTGCAATAAGGGAGCCATTGTATTAATTTCTGTGACAGTAATATGTTGTGACCAGGTAAAAACAAAAAAATCCAGATTTCCCCGAAATCCCAGTTGGACGTATCCCAGAATCAATGGAGAATAAGCAGAAATCCAGAATCCTTCAACCAGGATTACTGGAAAACAAGATAATTTATTGAAAGTTCTTGGAATTTGCAACCCTAGTTGTGGAAGAGATGGTGTGAAGCCATCAACAACCATTGCAGTATCTCAAATATCCGTTGGAATGAGCCGACTTATACTCACACATTTGCTGCCTTTTCAAGAAAGTGTATGGTAAGAAAATATGTAATTACGTTGCAGCAAATAATTAACTTTGTTCAAAACAACAAATTTCTCGAGTAGCCAATAATTCATTTTTTCTGCAATGGTTATGATAACCTTTTATGGCCATGTTCAGTTCATATTCCCGAAGTACCCATTCAACAAATTAACATACACACTTCAAATAGTCTGGGTAGCCATTTGATCACATGTTCAGGAGTCTTATGGCTTGGGGGTAAAAGCTGTTGAGAAGCCTTTTGTTCCTAGACTTGGCCGCTAGCCATGCGGTAGCAGGTAGAACAGTCTATGACAGGGGTGGCTGGGGTCTTTGACCATTTTTAGGGCCTTCCTCTGACAAAGCCTGGTTTAAAGGTCCTGGATGGCAGGCAGCTGTAGAACCGTTTGAGGACCCATGCCAAAATGTCAGTCTCCCGAGGGGGAGTAGGTTTTGTCGTGCCCACTTCATGACTGTCATGGTGTACTTGGACCATGTTAGTTTGTTGGTGATGTGAACACCAAGGAACTTGAAGCTCTCAACCTGCTCCACTGTCGATGAGAATGGGAGCGTGCTCAGTCCTCTTTTTGCTATAGTTCACAATCATCTCCTTGGTCTTGATTACACTGAGGGATAGGTTGTTGTTCTGGCACCACCCATCCAGGTCTCTGACCTCCTAGGTTGTATCATCGTTGTTGGTGATCAGGCATACTACTGTTGTGTCGTCTGAAAACTTAATGATGGTGTTGGAGTCATGCCAGGCCATGCAGTTGTGGGTGAACAGGGAGTACAGGAGGGAACTGAGCACGCACCCCTGAGGGGCTCCAGTGATGAGGATCAGCGTGGCAGATGTAATGCTACCTATCCTCACCATCCTGGGGGGGGCCCGTCCGGAAGTCCAGGATCCAGTAGCAGAGGGAGGTGTTTAGTCCCAGGGCCCTTAGCTTATTGATGATCTTTGAGGGCACTATGGTGTTGAACACTGAGCTGTAGTCAATGAATAGCATTCTCACGTAGGTGTTCCTTTTGTCCAGGTGGGAAAGGGTAGGGTTACCCCCTACCCCTGATGTCCTCCACTTTGGAGTTGGTCCAAGGGGCCCAATTCTTCACCTAACTGGACCTACGAAATGCTTACAATCTGGTGAGAATCAGAGATGGAGATGAGTGGAAGACTGACTGCCTTTAACACCCCCAGTGGCCACTATGAATATTTAGTCATGTCCTTTGGATTATCAAGCTCACCGGCAGTCTTTCAAGCATTGGTCAGTGACACCCTGAGGGTGATTATGTTGAATCGGTTCATTTTTCTTTGTCTCAACGACATCTTGATCTTCAAGCAAATCAGCCATTATCTGTAAACCCATTGTCTGTAAATTTGTGAATTTGGAATTTTTATAACACCCAAAACAGTTTTTTCCTGCATTCTAGAGTAATAATCATTATGCTTAATTCTATATAAAAACAATTGAGTCTATTTTTCTGCATATCTAAGCATACTCCTTGTCTGTATCCTCCTGATTGTTTTTTTATTTTTATAAACTACATTTGCTACTCTGCATCTCTGCTAAAATCTGGGGAAAAGATTGAACGGAATGTGAGTCTTATTTAGTTATTGCTTGCTTTTCTACCAATCTTGCCAGTAGGCAAGCCAGCTAAGATGGCAAATCAAGCTAGGTACACAGACCATAGCCCTATTTGGCAAGTCCATATTATGGCAAGAACAGCTCAAATAAACACAGAGAAATGACAGTCCATCATTACTTAAAGACATTAAGGTTAGTCAATACGGGACATTTCAAGAACTCTCAAAAATCATCAAGAGCTATGATGAAACTGGCTCTCATGAGGACCGCCACGGGAAAGGAAGACCCAGGTTTACCTCTGCTGCAGAGGGTAAGTTCATTAGAGTTACCAGCCTCAGAAATTGCAGTCCAAATAAATGCTTCACAGAGTTCAAGCAACAGACACATCTCAACATCATCTGTTTAGAGGAGACTGTGTGAATCAGGCTTTCATGGTCAAATTTCTGCGAAGAAACCACTATTAAAGGACACCAATAAGAAGAGACTTTCTTCCCACCATAAAGCATGGAGGAGGAGGTGTGATGGTGTGGTGGTGACACTGTCAGTGATTTATTTAGAATTCAAGGCACACTTGACCAGCATGGCTACAACAGCATTCTGCAGGGATACACCATCCCATCTGGTTAGCGCTTAGTGGGACTATCATTTGTCTTTCAGCAAGGCAATGACCTAAAACACACCTGCAGGCTGTGTAAGGGCTATTTGACCAAGGAGAGTGATGGAGTGCTGCATCAGATAACCTGGCCACAGTCACCAGACCTCAACCCAATTGAGATGGTTTGGGATGAGTTGGATCGCAGAGTAAAGGAAAAGCAGCCAACAAGTGCTCAGCATATGTGAGAGCTCCTTCAAGGCTGTTGGAAAAGCATTACAGGTGAAAGTGGTTAAGAGAATACCAAGAGTGTGCAAAGCTGTCGTCAATGCAAAGGGTGGCTACTAATCTAAAATCTAAAACATATTTTGATTTGTTTTTCTTGGTTACTTCATGATGTGCTATTTCATATTTTTATGTCTTCACTATTATTTCACAATGTAGAAAATAGTAAAAATAAAGAAAAACCCTTGAATGAATAGGTGTGTCATAACTTTTGACTGGTACTGTATATTTAATCAATTTTGAATTCAGGCTGTAACACAGCAAAATGTGGAATAAGACAATGGGTATGAATACTTTCTGAAGGCACTGTCATGAAGACAAGCTTGTGGGGGATAAAAAAAATTATCTTCACAATGATACGAGGATCAGTGTTAATATGTTTGGTATCTCTAATACATGCAATACATCATAAGCAAAGACACCGCAGGACTACTTGTCATTGTCACGTATTATCCTGCACACCTGTCACCATCGTCTAGTGCACCTGCGCCTCATGACACTCACCTGGACTCCATCACCTCCTTGATTATCTTCCCTATATCTGTCACTCCCCATGGCTCTTTCCTCAGGTGTTATTTATTCTGTTTTCATGTCGGTGCTTGTGTGTCATGGTCAGTTTTCTGTTTATTTATTAAAACACTCACTCCCTTACCTTGCTTCCCAACTCTCAGTGCACTCGTTACAGTCAGTGAGGAGTTTGCTGGATTTATTTTACATTAATCGGTGGGGGTTTTACAATAAATTGATTCAGGTGAAGTCAAGACAAATTTCTTTCAAATGGTCTGAGGCCAATGTAAGTCAAAATCCCCTAAAACAACTAATTCAGATGACAAAGGTTTAAAATACTCCGTACCGACAGCTTGCGCCAGTGTGGTAAATCCCTGCAACAGATACATTTGTATTGTGGCCATATGCCAAAATACACATTTATCTTTGGGACTTAGTGCTATTTAGAGAACATGATGCCACAACAGTTGATTTCAGTCGGTCACACTTGAATATGTTGTAATCAGCAATATCAATGTCCTTATCCTTAACCTCTTAAATAAAATGTTAAATACAACATGTTTAATACATGTGTTCCATGAATTTCATTTCAGACATGGACAAACAAAACACCAACTCAGAAGGCCCAAGGTACTTCAAATCAGACAAACACGTGTTTAAATTTAAAGTCAGTTAAGAACAAATTCTCATTTACAATGACGGCCTAGGAACAGTAGGTTAACTGACTTGTTCAGGGGCAGAACGACAGATTTTTACCTTGTCAGCTTGGGGATTCGACCGTTCGGTTACTGGCTCAACGCTCGAAAAACTAGGCACGAGACCGCCCTAATGCCTTCTATTTTATAATGAATGGACATAGAGGACCTGCTCCCAGATCAGCACTCCTACTATGAGAATCCTACTTTATGAATACAGGCCCCAGAGTCCACCCACTTACTCAAGCAACATCCCTGGTCGCCTTCCACAAGACTTGACTTCAACCATATACTCTAATGAGAGCACAATTATCACATGCTGTGTGCATCCCTTCGCTTTGACCCTGAAAATGATGCACAGGCTCTAATTTACATCCTCTTTGAGCCGTGCTATGGGGCTATGATCGTAATCATTTCCCCTTCTATATACGACCCCCTGCCCCATGGCTTGAGTTTCAGTATATCCACATTTATCAGCCAGCACTCTAGTGTTGCTTGTTCCCTACAGGTTTATTCCCCCTATGGCCTGGACACGCCAGGGTAACTGGTACAGGCTGTTATGTCACAGATACCCCCCCGTCAACAGGAAAATAAAACATGAGAGGCCTTGGGGGGGCAAGAGGAGAAGGGGGGTATCAGGGGGGCAGGCCATAGGGTTTGGGAAGGGACATTTTTCATATGACTCACTTTCACAAATTACTGTTGTAATGTAGAAGCTGCAATGCACAAGTTTTACTTGCACTAATCCAAGTTCAAATGGCCTGTGATGGCCTCATCACAGTATGGGATTAGTGGGATTAGTGCAACAGCGTATTGCACGTTTAATACCAGTGTATTAAACCAACTACCAGTGTATTAAACCAACTGATCGATTTCCCCGCTCACACAGCTTGTGTGTGTGTCAATGTACAAACTACATGCTGTGTGTGATTTTCACCCAATTGTGTGTCCACAAACACACCACTTCAAGAGCCATGCAACAATAAGCTGGCACTTAACGAACACCTTGCTTTTATCGTTGCCGATGATTTGAATTATTATGCGTCATTAAGACACGTGATCCCCAACTTCCAACACGTCCTTCATCACTAGGGGCGATAAAGATCATCAAGGACATCACCCACCCGAGCCACGGCCTGTTCACCCCGCTGCCGTCCAGAAGGCGAGGTCAGTACAGGTGGATCAAAGCTGGGACCAAGAGACTGAAAAACAGATTCTATCTCAAGGCCATCAGACTGTTAAATAGCCACCACTAGCCGGCTACCACCAGGTTACTCAACCCTGCACCTTAGAGGGTGCTGCAAAATATACATAGACATGGAATTACTGGTCACATTCATAATGGAACACTAGTCACTTTAATCATGTTTACATACTGCTTTACTCATTTCATATACACTACCGTTCAAAAGTTTGGGGTCACTTAGAAATGTCCTTGTTTTTGAAAGAAAAGCACTTTTTTGTCCATTAAAATAACATTAAATTGATCAGAAATACAGTGTAGACGTTGTTAATGTTGTAAATGACTATTTTAGCTGGAAACGGATGGTTTTTAAATGAATATCGTACAAAGGCCCATTATCAGCAACCATCACTCCTGTTTTCCAATGGCACGTTGTGTTAGCTTTTTAAAATTATAATCTTGGATTAGCTAATTGATCATTAGAAAACCCTTTTACAATTATGTGAGCACAGCTGAAAACTGTTGTTCTGATTAAAGCAATAAAACTGTTCTTTTTTAGTTGAGTATCTGGAGCATCCGCATTTGTGGGTTCGATTACAGGCTCAAACAAAGAACTTTCTTCTGAAACTCGTCATTCTATTCTTGTTCTGAGAAATGAATGCTATTCCATGTGAGAAATTTCCAAGAAACTGAAGCTCTTGTACAATGCTGTGTACTACTCCCTTCACAGAACAGCACAAACTGGCCCTAACCAGAATAGAAAGTTGAGTGGGAGGCCCCGGTGTACAACTGAGCAAGAGGACAAGTACATTAGAGTGTCTAGTTTAAGAAACAGATGCCTCACAAGTCCTCAACTGGCAGCTTCATTAAATAGTACCCGCAAAACACCAGTCTCAACGTCAACAGTGAAGAGGTGACTCTGGGATGCTGGCCTTCAAGGCAGAGTCGCAAAGAAAAAGCCTCCTCTCAGACTGGCCAATAAAAGTAATTACCTTTAAACAAGGCACACCTGTTAATTAATTCCAGGTGACTGCCTCATGAAGCTGGTTGAGAGAATGCCAAGAGTGTGCAAAGCTGTCATCGAGGCAAAGGGTGGCTAATTTGAAGAATTTCAAATATAAAATATAGTTTGATTTGTTTAACACTTTTTTGGTTACTACATGATTCCATAGTTTGTCTTCACTATTATTCTACAACGTAGAAAATAGTAAAAAAATATAATAAACAAAATCCTTGAATAAGTAGGTGTGTCCAAACTTTGGACTGGTACTATATATGGGTAAGATAGTCTAGCTAGCTACATTATCAGATGTTACATGTTTCTAATTTTGTCAGAAAGTCGTTTTCATTTAAAGTTAAAGTGTACTGTTAGCTAGCTAGCAAACATTAGCTGTCTGGCTCGCTAGCTAACGTTACTTGTATGATCTTATTATTCGTATCTTAGAGCCATTTGCTTTGCTAGCTTTAAAGCCTGATGTTATCTAGCTAACATTAAACCTGGTTGGTTAACTACCTGCAGCTTCATGCAGGCAAGTAACGTCATTAGTAGGGATCGTGGTTAATTGTTTAGCTAGCTCGACGTCTTAGCATAAGACTCCACTATGCAAGTAACCATTTCAATAGAATGTCACTGCGACAACTGTTGATAGACGTAGCTGGTAAATTCGCACTGGCTTTCCATTCTGATTTCAGAGAACTCTCATCTGACTGTGCCCAGAGCACAAAACAACTGATGAATCTATGAATGTTCAACACCCGTTGAATATGGCCGGTGTCAGTAAACGTTGGCGAAAAGCACAAATTGTTGCCAGCAGCACAGTTGCAGTCACCAACGCTCTGGATAACATAAAAACAGCCTAATACCCTCTGCTAGGGTGGGGAAAATGTTCAGTGAGCTGTTCTCTCATTTGTGTCTGGACAACATTAGCCAGTTAGCTTGGGTGCTTGACTGCTGTTTGGGGAGAACGCTTGGATCAAACCTTAAAGAGATGGGTGGGGCTATAGTATAAGAGGGTGTGAACAATGCTGAATGGGTGTAGACAAAAAAGAGCTTTCCAGTAGGTACCAAAACTTTCAAAGGCCATTTTCTCAAAAGTGAGGTTTCAAGTTTATCAACTTTCAAATCAGATTTACTTTCCCATTGTTCCTCAAATGCAGTGTAGCTCTGTGTCTCTGATTTTATCCAATGTAAAAAACACTATTTCAAATTTTGCAACATAAGACCGAATAAAGGCGGTTGGTCACATATACAAGTACAAGGAGTAACGGTACCGAGTTAGTGTACTGGGATACGAGATAGTTGGGGTGATTAATTGAGGTAATATGTACATGTAGGTTTGGTTAGGTGATTGATTGATTGAAGTACTATGTACACGTAGGTAGGGGATGAAAAGCAGAAAGTTTGTGTATTCTTTGTTTAGCAGTCTTATGGATTTGAGGTGGAAACTATTCAAGAGCCTTTTTTGTCCCAGACTTGGCACTTCGGTACCGCTTGCCGTACAGTAGCAGAGTTTTATAGACTGTGACTTGGGTGGCTGGAGTCATTGTCAAATTCGGGACTTCCTCTGACACCGCCTGGTTTCGAGGTCCTGCATGGCAAGGAGCTCGGCCCCAGTGATGTATTGGGTCACACACAGTACCCTCTGTTGTGCCTTGCGCTCGGATGCCATGCAGTTGCCATACCAAGTGGTGATGCAGTCAGTCAAGAAGCCCTCAATGGTGAAGCTATATAACATTTTGATTATCTGAGGGCCCATGCCAAATCTTTTCAGCCTCCTTGTGGGGAAAGAGGCAGTGTCATGCCCTCTTCACGACTCTGTTGGTGTGTTTGGACCACGAATGGTCCTTAGTGATGTGGACACTGAGGAACTTGAAGCTCTCGACCATCTCCTACAGCCCCGTCGATGTGAATGGGGGTGTGCTCGGCCTCCATTTCCTGTAGTCCACGATCAGCCCCATAGTCTTGCTGACATTGAGGGAAAGGTTGTTGTTGAACTCCCTATAGGCAGTGTCATCGTTGTCGGTGAACAGGGTGTACAGGAGGGGACTAAGTGCACACCCCTGAGGGGCCACCGTGTTGAGAGTCAGCATGGCGGATGTGTTGTTGCCTGCCCTCACCACCAGGGGGTGGCCCGTCAAGAAGTCCAGGATCCAGTTGCAGAGGGAGGTGTTCAGTCCCAGGGTTCTTAGCTTAGAAATGAGCTTTGAGGGCACTATGGTGTTGAACGCTGAGCTTTAGTCAATGAACAGCATTCTCACTTAAGTGGTTACTTTTGTCCAGTGTGGATTGCAAGAGATATCTGTTGGGGCGATATGCTACTTGGAGTGGGTCCAGGATGTCTGGAATGAAGGTGTTGATGTGAGCCATGACCAGCCTTTCAAAGTATTTCATGGCTGCAGATGTGAGTGCTACAGGGCAGTAGTCATGTAGACAGGTCTAATTGAAGCATGTGGGTATTACAGACTTGGGCAGTGACTTGGGCAGTCTAGCTGGTCAGTGCATGTTCTGAGTACGCGTCCTGGTAATCCGTACGGCCCTGCAGCCTTGTGAATGTGAACCTATTTAAAGGTCTTACTCACATCGACTACGGAGAGTGTAATCACACAGTCGTTCAGAACAGCTGGTGCTCTCATGCATGGTTCAGTGTTGCTTGCCTCGAAACGAGCATAGAAGGCATCTAGCTCGTCTGGTAGGCTCGTGATAGTTTGCAAGCCGTGCCATATCCGACAAGCATCTGAGACGGTGTAGTAGGATTCCATTTTATTCCCGTATTGACACTTTGCCGCCTATTTGATGATTTGTGTCCCACTCCTTGAAAGGAGTTGCCTGTAAATCCATACTTTCTGGTTAGGATATGTTCGTGGTGACTACATCGCCAATGCACTTTTACTGAAGCTGGTGACTGATGTGGGAAACTTCTCAATGCCGTCGGATGATCCCGGAACATGTTCGAATCTGTGCTAGTGAAACAGTCCTGTAGCTTAGCGTCCACTTCATTGGACCAGTTCCATATTGAGCGCATCACTGGTACTTCCCGTTTGAGTTTTTGCTTGTAACCAGTAATTAACAGGATGGAGGTATGGTTAGATTTGCCAAATGGAGAGTGAGGGAGAGCTTTGTATGCATCCATACATTTAGAATAGAGGTGATCTAGAGTTTTTTTCTAGTTGCACAGGAGATGTGCTGGTGGAAATGAGGTAAAACAGATTTCAGTTTCCCTGCATTAAAATCGTTGGCCACTAGGAGCATTTGGGTGAGCATCTGGGTGAGCATTTTCTTGTTTGCTTATGGCCTTATACAGCTTGTTAAGTGTGGTCTTAGCTTGGCTACGTCTTTGGTTTTAAATGATGTTCTAAATTGTTTGGAGAAAAGGAAACATTGTGCAGAACCTTTTATTGACCTGTCAAAAGCTTTTGACACAGTGGATCACTCATTACGTTTTCAGAGGCTTTAATCAATTGGCCTGGAACAGACTGGTTTGAAAGTTATTTAAAGGACAGAAGACAGTGTTCAATCGAGTTTTCTGGACATGATTTATCTTTATTTCAACAGGGAAGTCATATTTAGACTAAAGTCTCTTTTGTAAATGAGCCCTGCACAAAACAAAAACTAACAGATCAAAAGGCAAGTATAAATAATAAAGTATTTAACCCCTTGACTTCATCCACATTTTGTTGTATTACAGCCAGAATGGATTAAATACCCCATAATGTCAAAGGGGAATGATGTTTTTAAAAATGTTTACAAATTAATAAAAAATTTAATGCTAAAATGTCTTGAGTCAATAAGTTTCAACCCCTTTGCTATGGCAAGGCTAAATAAGTTAAGGAGTAAAAATGTGCTTAACAAGACCCGTAATAAGTTGCATGGACTCACACATTTATGGAAATGCTTATTCCAGTTACTAATAAGCATGCACCCATTAAGAGAATTACTATAAAAATGGTTAAATCCCCATGCATTGATGAGGAATTGAAATATTGTATGGTTGAGAGGGAGGAGGCAAAGGGAATGGCAACACAACCGATTGGAAAATTGAGAAATCACGTGACTAAACTGAATAAAAAGAAGAAGAAAATACACTATGAAACAAAGATAAATTACTTAAAGATTAATAGTAAAAAGATTTGGAGCACCTTAAATTACATTTTGGGGAAAAAAAGGCAAACTCAGCTCTCAAAGCGGACTGATATGATTTTTTTTTATTGGCAACAAACACTGACACTACACATTCAAATATATCTGACCAAATTATGAAAGACCAGCACTGTACTTTTGAATTTTGTAAAGTGTGTGTGGAAGAACAATGACGAGCCAACTTGGATGGAAAATGACTGAGGATAATATTGAATATTGCCACTCTTTATATTACATTTTTATATAAGGGATCCCACAAGGTTCTATATTTGGTCCATTACTGTTCACTCTCTATATAAACAATATCAGTGATGAGATAAGAAAGTGTCAAATTCATTTATATGCTGATGACACTGTCATGTACTCTATCGCTTCAACGGCTGACCAAGCATTATCACTATTGGAGACAGATTAAGATATTGCAAGGGTCTTTTATCCAGCTGAAACTTGTTTTAAATGTAAAGAAAACACATTTTATGTTTTTAATAGGTTCAAAAAGTTGGTTGAAAATACACTTGCACTTATGAGCTTAGATGGTTCTCGAATTAATCAGGTCTCTGCATATTAATACTTAGGGATATGATTGGATGATGAACTGTCTTTTAAAATGCATATTGACGAACTTTGTAAAGGGCTAAAAATCAAGCTAGGCTTCCTCTATATAAACAGGGAGTCACCATTGAGACTCCCTGTCTCTTTCACAGGGGAGACCTGCATATACAATTCATAGGACAAAATCAATCAGATACAATTTAAAATACAGCACACACAAAGAAAGCCAGTAAGTAAGAAGGTAAATATTAGGGCTGAAAATATTTACCTGTCAAAGTGCAAAAATAAAAGATTGTGACATTTCAGAGCTGTGCATTCAGTGAAGACATCAACACTATGAAATAATGCAAATGGGATCATGTAGTAACAAAAAAAAGTATTCACCCTTCGCCTTGATGACAGCTTTGCACACTTGTTATTCACCTGGAAAGCATTTCAATTAACAGTTGTGCCTTGTTAAAAGTTATTTGGTCCTTATGTAGCTCAGTTGGTAGAGCATGGCGCTTGTAACGCCAGGGTAGTGGGTTCGATTCCCGGGACCACCCATATGTAGAATGTATGCACACATGACTGTAAGTCGCTTTGGATAAAAGCGTCTGCTAAATGGCATATATTATTATTATTATTATTTTGTGGAAGTTATTTCCTTCTTAAGAGGCTCCTCTGTCCTCCACTCGTTACCTGTATTAATGGCACCTGTTTGAACTTGTTATCAGTATAAAAGACACCTGTCCACAACCTCAAACAGTCACACTCCAAACTCCACTATGGCCAAGACCAAAGAGCTGTCAAAGGACACCAGAAACAAAATTGTAGACCTGCACCAGGCTGGGAAGACTGAATCTGCAATAGGTAAGCAGCTTGGTTTGAAGAAATCAACTGTGGGAGCAATTATTAGGAAATGGAAGACATACAAGACCACTGATAATCCCCCTCGATCTGGGGCTCCACGCAAGATCTCACCCCGTGGGGTCAAAATATCACAAGAACGGTGAGCAAAAATCCCAGAACCACATGGGGGGACCGAGTGAATGACCTGCAGAGAGCTGGGACCAAAGTAACAAAGCCTACCATCAGCAAAGGCATTGAAGATGAAACGTGGCTGGGTCTTTCAGCATGACAATGATCCCAAACACACCGCCTGGGCAACGAAGGAGTGGCTTCGTAAGAAGCATTTCAATGTCCTGGAGTGGCCTAGCCAGTCTCCAGATCTCAACCCCATAGAAAATCTTTGGAGGGAGTTGATAGTCCGTGTTGCCCAGCAACAGCCTCAAAACATCACTACTCTAGAGGAGATCTGCATGGAGGAATGGGCCAAAATACCAGCAACAGTGTGTGAAAATCTCGTGAAGACTTACAGAAAATGTTTGACCTCTGTCATTGCCAACAAAAGGTATATAAACAGTATTGAGAAACTTTTGTTATTGACTAAATGCTTATTTTCCACCATAAATTTGCTAATAAATTCATAAAAAATCCTACAATGTTGCTGACTAAATACTTTTTTGCCCCACTGTAGCTGTAATGTACCCTTACTGCTATCACTAATTGGTGGCGTGTTCCACTAAGACGGCAAGGTATGATAGCCGGGATTTCTAATCTCCCTCAGGGCAAGGTTTTTATTTTAAGAAAAACGTGACAAAGTAGATGTTTATAAAAATGGATATTCAACTTTGTACATAAGTATAGCCTAAACATCTATGTAATATTGCTTATAGTAGCAACAATTATTTTTGTAGGCTACCGGTGATTTTGTGATGTCTCTAAGTTTTGTTATTTTGCTGTGTAATTTCACTGGATATATATTCACCTCAGTATTAAGCCTAAAATTGAGCAAATGAAATATGGACTAAAATACTTAGTCTTTTAACTTAGGCTACACGTCTCGAGCCTGTCTGTCTTCATTGTTTTGTTGCATAATTACGCACCTGGCCTCTCCGCTGCCTCGGCTATTCCTCTTAAATTTTGTATTCTCTTCTTCTTGTTGGTGTCCTTTTAGTAGTGGTTTCTTTGCAACAATTCGACCATGAAGGCCTGATTCACGCAGTGTCTTCTGAACTGTTGACTTAATCTCTGAAGCATTTATTTGGCCTGCAGTCTGAGGTGCAGTTAACTCTAATGAACTTATCCTCTGCAGCAGAGGTAACTCTGGGTCTTCCTTTCCTGTGGCGGTCCTCATGAGAGCCAGTTTCAACATTCAAAGTTCTTGAAAAGTTCCACATTGACTGACTTGACTGTCGTTTCTCTTTGCTTATTTGAGCTTTTCTTGCCATAAAATGGACTTGGTATTTTACTAAATAGGGCTATCTTCTGTATACCAACCCTACCTTGTCACAACACAACTGATTGGCTCAAACACATTAAAGAAGAAGTTACAGGTCTGTGAGAGCCAGAAATCTTGCTTGTTTGTAGGTGACCAAATACGTATTTTCCACCATAATTTGCAAATAAATTCATTAAAAATCCTACAATGTGATTTTCTGGAATTTTTCTTCTCATTTTTTTCCGTCATAGTCTAAGTGTACCTATGATGAAAATTACAGGCCTCTCTCATCTTTTTAAGTGAGAGAGAGAACTTGCACAATTGGTGGCTGACTAAATACTTTTTTACCCCACTGTATATTGTGTCTACCAACGCCCTTGGTATAATGTACATTTGCTGAAGCATTATGACAACTCAGCGACACAATGGTAGGAATTAACCGAGCTGGGCTTGAGTCATTGATAAGTCATTGTCTCAACATAGCCTTATAATGTTGTGAAAAGGATCCAGGAACCCAAATTATTTGGGTGGATCCCATCCTCCTTATAAAACGTGTTTGGTTTCCAAAAGGTGTCAAAATTGTCAACAAAAGTTACAACCATTGAGCTACAATAATCACGTAGCCAGGTTTGAAGAGAAATAATCCTGCTAAAGCATTCAATGCCAGGATTCAGAGAGGGCACAGGGTCAGATATGATGGTTATTTTATTAGTGTCTAGTAGAGAATCAATCAGCTCTTTAAAATTATGTTTCAACTGTTCAGAGCTGCCCTTCAGAATGTCATTAAACCCACATGGACTACAATAGAATCCATTTCCATATCCTGGTGTAGAACATTCGGGAACAGCTTAGTAATATAATTTATTCAAGATAGGACATTGTTTTTGCACCACCAGGAACAGTCACATTTCTTATCATGGAGCTGCCGAAAATCACTGCTGGCGAGAAGGATGAGGAAATCTGCCCACTTCCACACTTCGGGGAAACTTTTAAGGGTGGACAAGAGTCATGATAACTTGAGCCCCGTGTAGGCCTGGTGCAGGCCTCCGACAGATGGAGAAGCCTTGCTTGATCCAGAGCAGGGACGGAAAGTTGCCGACACCAACTTCGAAATTGTAGGGGAAGGAGTAGGAACAGCGGCCGCAGACAAAAGGTACCCCCAGCGATGAAGGTGCAGGAAGATCAGGGTCCAGGGCGGCAAAACTATTCATTGTTTGTATCCGCTCCGGGCCTCTCGTTGGGAGTGTAGCCTGCTTTGCAGAGGAGGCCACAGTCATCAGCTTCCATGGCTCGTGAATTGCGACCGTCGTTGATTTGCATGCTCCTCTTGCTGTGCTCCTTTGACTCCGCTATCAGATGGGGGAGGAGAGGCAGGAGATGGCTCCCCTCGCGAACAAACGCCGGGAAACACCGGCCAGTCGGACAGTGCCAATTGACAAGATGGAGATACATCCAACAAGCGTCCAGCCACCGGCGTAGAAAAGGTAAACATTCCATTACGTTTTCCCCAGTTTCTTACGTAGGCTTGCGACCCGCTTGATCAAGGAAGCCACTTCAATCCTATAATCCTCGGCAAGCAAACAATTGCCGCTTTGGAACTCTGAGTGATCCAGTTGGTCCCAAAACAATGCCTAATAGATACAGCTCCTACAGCGCTGGAACCATTTATTTACTTCTCCAGACAAAGAGGGCTCCATTGCAAAACTCATCTGGTAGTAACTTCATTAGCTTGATGGCTAGCATCTTAGCTAGCTAGCTATCTAAGGTTAGCAGCTCTGTCAAGCAGGCCAATTCAACCTGTCTGTGTGGAAGGCTTTCCTCAACTTGTGGTGTCCATGCCCTGACGAATTGAGGCTGTTCTGAAGGCAAAACGGGGTGCAACTCAATATTCGGAAGGTGATCAAAATGTTTTTTTTTACACTCAGTGTATACGTTTACTGTGAAATATTGAATCACCATTGGTACATTGGTTTAATCACCAAAACACAAAATAATGATATCTTCTCAATGTAGTTATTTTAACGACTAGTTAATCCAATAGCAAAAAATGCAAGATACATATTTAAAAATTGCCTTTTGAATTTCATATGCCTATGTACTATAAATTACAGTACATTACAGTACATTACACTGTTTTCACATTAGCCATTAAGTATTCCTACTGGAGAGCAATTCTTTATCAACACCCATTCAACATCGTTCACACCCTCTTAAGCCTTAGCCCCACCCATCTCTTTAAGGATTCACATGTGAGGCCGTTTATTTGTCACATGCACAGGATACTGAAGGTGTAAATGGTTACTTGATTGTAGCAATATCAAAAACAGAAAGTGTCCAGATAAAAATATTTTAGAAATATTTATAAACGTCTAGCTAAGTGGATGGGTCACTATTGTTTAGACATGTACATATGTTCATGAAATAGAATAGATGGCCATAATCCCCCCCAGACACACCTGGCTAATTTGACAGGTCATGTAATAATCCGGTGAAAGTGGAGTCTTTTGTTTAGACATGCCATATATACCCCTAGAAAATTTTCCTATTCATGAAAATCACAAATTAAATATATTGAGACACAGCTTAGCCTTTTGTTAATCACACTGTCATCTCAGATTTTCAAAATATGCTTTACAGACAACGCTAGACAAGCATTTGTGTAAGTTTATCATGGCATAATGCTATTCTAGGCTCTGTTACCAGCAGGCAACATTTTCACGAAAACAAGAAAAGCAATCAAATTAAATAATTTACCTTTGAAGAACTTCGGATGTTTTCACTCAGGAGACTCCCAGTTTGATAGCAAATGTTCCTTTTTTCCAAAAATATTATTTTTGTATGCGAAATAGCTCCGTTTGTTCTTCACATTTGGCTGAGAAATCAACCGGAAAATGCGGTCACTACAACGCCAAACCTTTTTCCAAATTAGCACCATAATATCGACAGAAACATGGCAAGCGTTGTTTAGAATCAATCCTCAAGGTGTTTTTCACATATCTATTCGATAAAATATCCACCGGGACAATTGGTTTCTCGTAAGAAGCGATTGGAAAAATGGCTACTTGGGTACTTTACGCAAGATTTTCTGTGGGAGCCATCATGTGACCACTTGCTGAATGTGGTCCCTTACGGCTATTCTTCAACATAAATGCGTAAAAAGACGTCACAATGCTGTAGACACCTTGGGGAATACGTAGAAAGTGTAAGCTCATTCGAAGCCCATTCACAGCCATATAAGGAGTCATTGGCATGCAGGGCTTTCAAAATATGGGGCACTTCCTGGTTGGATTTTTATCTGGGTTTCGCCTGTAACATCAGTTATGTTACACTCACAGACAATATCTTTGCAGTTTTGGAAACGTCAGAGTGTTTTCTATCTAAAGCTGTCGAGCATCTTGTCATGACAAAATATCCCGTTTAAAACGGGAACGTTTTTTATCCAAAAATGAAAATACTGCCCCCTAGTTACCCCTAGTTCCAGAAGGTATTTCTGCCAAAAGCGCATTTTGATAAACATTTATTTTTTATGTTCAAATGCCACTCCTCTGAAGTAGTGACATGCAACATACTCCTAGTTTCCTGAAACAAGTCACATTTGGTCATATGTTCTCATCAACATCGCAGTAAATGTCCTCATTGTTCATGCACCTCGGGAAAAACCTTTTGGCATGGCGAATCCGGATTCATGTCATTGCATTCCTTATCAATGGCTTGAAGGAGGGTGGTACTCTCATGGGGATGGCAATCATACAATGTATTGTATTTTACAGTGTAGTATTGTACTTGTGTATTGTAGTGGTCCTGTACGTGGCTCGTTTCTTAAGCACGAGCAACACCAGAGTTTTAGTCACACAAATGTGTGGACTCGCTGTTGTTCATTTGGATGAAAGAGTCGGCTACGTAAATAGCATATATTACAGTACTTTATTGGCCAATACATTTTAAGTAAAGAAGTGTGACTCCCCACCCCATCAAAAACAGCCCGGCAACTTCATTTTGGATACATGTTTACTGTATAGGGGATGGATTTCTTAGATGTCTCTTGGACTTTCTGGATCATTTGGGTATTGTTATTGTATTAATATTATATTACTGCACTGTAGGAGCTAGAAACACAAGCATTTCGGCGCAGCTATTGTAACATCTGCTAATCTGTGTACGCGACCAATTGATTTGATCTTGTCAATATGATTTATTTTTATTTATTTGAAATGCAATCAATCAGTACCAGTCAAAAGTTTGGACACACCTACTCATTCAAGTTTTTTTCTTAAATTTTCCTATTTTCTACATTGTAGAATAATAGTGAAGACATCAAAACTATGAAAAAACACATATGTAATCATTTTAGATTTTAGATTCTTCAAAGTAGCCACTCTTTGCCTTGATGACAGCTTTGCACACACTTGGCATTCTCTTAACCAGCATCACCTGGAATGCTTTTCCAACAGTCTTGAAGGAGTTCCCACATATGCTGAGCACTTACTTGTTGGCTGCTTTTCCGTCACTCTGTGGTCCAACTCATCCCAAACCATCTGAATTGGGTTGAGGTCAGGTCATCTGATGCAGCACTCCATCACTCTCCTTCTTAGTCAAATAGCCCTTACACAGCCTGGAGGTGTGCTGGGTCATTGTCCTGTTGAAAAACAAATTATAGTCCCACTAAGCACAAACCAGATGGGACGGTGTATCGTTGCAGAATGCTGTTGTAGCCATGCTGGTTAAATGTGCCTTGAATTCTAAATAAATCACAGACAGTGTCACCAGCAACGCACCCCCACACCATCACACCTCATCTTCCATGCCTCAGGGTGGGAACCACACATGCGGAGATCATCCGTTCATCTACTCTGCGTCTC
This sequence comes from Oncorhynchus keta, assembly GCF_023373465.1. NCBI lineage: Eukaryota > Metazoa > Chordata > Actinopteri > Salmoniformes > Salmonidae > Oncorhynchus > Oncorhynchus keta. The sequence continues at coordinate 50,340,278 of NC_068455.1, read as the reverse complement.
ACAAAGACACGGCGGTAGGAACCAAAAATCTCAAATTTGGACTCATCAGACCAAAGGACAGATTTCCACCGGTCTAATGTCCATTGCTCATATTTCTTGGCCCAGGCAAGTATCTTCTTATTATTGGTGTCCTTTAGTAGTGGTTTCTTTGTAGCAAAAGGCCTGATTCACACAGTCTCTTCTGAGCAGTTGATGTTGAGATTGTCGGTTACTTGAACTCTGTGAAGCATTTATTTTGACTGCAATCTGAGGTGCAGCAGAGGTAACTTTGGGTCTTCCTTTCCTGTGGCGGTACTCATGAGAGCCAGTTTCATCATAGAGCTTGATGGTTCTTGAAATGTTTCGCATTGACTGACCTTCATGTCTTAAAGTAATGATGGACTGTCATTTCTCTTTTTGAGCTGTTCTTGCCATAATATGGACTTGGTCTTTCACCAAATAGGGTTAAATTCTGTATACCACCCATACCTTGTCACAACACAACTGATTGACTCAAATGCAGTAAGAAGGAAAGAACTTCCACAAATTAACTTTTAGCAAGGCACACCTGTTAATTAAAATGCATTCCAGGTGACTACATCATGAAGCTGGTTGAGAGAATGCCAAAGTGTGCAAAGCTGCCATCAAGGCAAAGGGTGGCTACTTTGGAGTATCTCACATTTTGATTTGTTTAAAACTTTTTTGATTACTACATTATTCCATAGTTTTGATCTATTCAATATTACTCTACAATTTAGAAAAATAGTACAAAATTATGAAATACCCTTGAATGAGTAGGTGTGTTGTAATTGGCACTTGAAAATGTGCCTAGACTTGAAAAACCTTCCTTTTTGACCAGTTTTGAGTTTTTTACTAAGAGTTGAGAAAATGTACCACATACTTGTGAAATATATGCACCAAGGTGATTGAAAAAAACTTAAGCAAGCATGAAAAAGCTTCCTTCAACTGATTTTCATCGCAAACGCCTAAGATTTCCAATGTTTCTTTTCTGAGCTAAGAAAAATCAGCACAACTTAATCAATATCAAGAAATACATCAGGAGGGGAAAAAGGCTGTACAAAACAGTATTAGTGTTTAATTTGAAACAAAGTGGTTGGTGTGAATTTTTGTCTGTTTATGAAACTCCCCCAACTGAATGTTGGTTTAATAGCCTCTTTCACCATTGAAAAAACAAATGGGTGTACATTAAACACGTTTTTTGATGCTATGACTCAGCTCCAGTGGAAGGCCCTAAATGCTGTGATTGCTCTGTCAACAAATATTCCTAATTTCAGAGAATGAATGGCTAGCTGAAGGTCTGTTGGTTTTATGAGTTTGGAGAGGAAAGAAAACCTTTTGTCTATGAAAACAGGGCCTTGTTCATTACAGAATGTTTCACTGCACTAGCCAAGTCTTTCCAGTGGGAGATGCTCACTGCCGCTGAGTAGATGTAAAAAAATTAAAAAAATAAAAAAAGTTACATGTATTTATTTCCGTGAGAGTAAACTGTGGGCGACAGGGCTTGGGTTACAGTATTGAGGTTCCATTGAGGTGAACTCTTGGGGTTCAAAGCAAGTGGAGGGGGGGTAGTGTTCTGACTAGGAAAATAAACGGGAAGCTGTCTGAATGTCAACATGTCCCAACCGACGGTGAAGCGATGACACATTATTTTTGTTTCCACTCAGGAGCACCAGAGAGACACTAAGGCCATTCAGCACTCACATGAAACTCATCTGCAGAGTTGGTTAGGTCTCATTAAATACTGTGGAAATAAATAAATACTTGCGAACATGAGAATCAGTTTTAATTCAAACAGTTGTTCTGGCTGAAAATGCACATCAGCAAATGAAAATCGTCAATATGCCTGCATGTAATAGAACGTTGTAGTTGGTCCCATCAGATAACCTGGCACACGTTAGCCCTATGCTAACATCACCAGATGACAGTGATTATGTCCTGGAACAAAGTTAAGCGTCAGCCTATCAAATAAAAAAAATGTCACATGCGCCAAATGCTTACTTTACAAGCCCTTAATCAACAATGCAGTTAAGAAAAATACCCCCCATACAAATGAAAAAAAAAATAAAGACTGAATCTGCAATAGGTAAGCAGCTTGGTTTGAAGAAATCAACTGTGTGAGCAATTATTAGGAAATGGAAGACATACAAGACCACTGATAATCTCCCTCGATCTGGGGCTCCACGCAAGATCTCACCCCGTAGGGTCAAAATGATCACAAGAACAGTGAGCAAAAATCCCAGAACCACACGGGGGGACCTAGTGAATGACCTGCAGAGAGCTGGGACCAAAGTAACAAAGCCTACCATCAGTAACACACTACACCGCCAGGGACCCAAATCCTGTAGTGACAGAAGTGTCCCCCTGCTTAAGCCAGTACATGTCCAGGCCCGTCTGAAGTTTGCTAGAGAGCATTTGGATGATCCAGAAGAAGTCTGGGAGATTGTCATATGGTCAGATGAAACCAAAATATAACTTTTTGGTAAAAACTCAACTCGTCGTGTTTGGAGGACAAAGAATGCTGAGTTGCATCCAAAGAACACCATACCTACTGTGAAGCATGAGGGTGTAAACATCATGCTTTGGGGCTGTTTTTCAGCAAAGGGACCTGGACGACTGATCCGTGTAAAGGAAAGAATGAATGGGGCCATGTATCGTGAGATTTTGAGTGAAAACCTCCTTCCATCAGCAAGGGCATTGACGATGAAACGTGGCTGGGTCTTTCAGCATGACAATGATCCCAAACACACCGCCCGGGCGGTGGCTTCGTAAGAAGCATTTCAAGGTCCTGGAGTGGCCTAGCCAGTCTCCAGATCTCAACCCCATAGAAAATCTTTGGAGGGAGTTGAAAGTCCGTGTTGCCCAGCAACAGCCCCAAAACATCACTGCTCTAGATGAGATCTGCATGGAGGAATGGGCCAAAATACCAGCAACAGTGTGTGAAAACCTTGTGAAGACTTACAGAAATGACCTCTGTCATTGCCAACAAAGGGTATATAACAAAGTATTGAGATAAACTTTTGTTATTGACCAAATACTTATTTTCCACCATAATTTGCAAATAAATTAATTAAAAATCCTACAATGTGATTTTCTGGATTTTTTTTCTCATTTTGTCTGTCATAGTTGAAGTGTACCTATGATGAAAATTACAGGCCTCTCATCTTTTTAAGCTGGAGAACTTGCACAATTGATGGCTGACTAAATACGTTTTAGCCCCACTGTAAGTAACCTAATTTATGTCCCTCTAACTGCCCTGAATGCCTCTGCTGATCAGAAAGCTATTGTATAATAATTTTGCACGCCCAATTTTTCAGTTTTTGATTTGTTAAAAAAGTTTGAAATATCCAATAAATGTTGTTCCACTTCATGATTGTGTCCCACTTGTTGTTGATTCTTCACAAAAAAATACAGTTTTATATCTTTATGTTTGAAGCCTGAAAAAAGCCTGGCAAAAGGTCGCAAAGTTCAAGGGGGCTTTCGCAAGGCACTGTAAATAACATGAGCATGTATATTTCTACTAAGCTTCCCAGTACAGCAATGAAAACAATGAAGCATCACAGAAAAGTGCAGAAAATAGCCCACGTTAACATCTGTAGCTTAAGAAACAAGGTTCATGAAATCAATAACTTGCTAGTAATAGATTTCATTCATTCATCTCTGAAACTCACTTAGATAATACCTTTGATACAGTGGTAGCAATACATGGTTATAACATCTACAGAAAATACAGAAATGCCAATGTTGGAGGTGTTGCTGTTTTATATTCAAAACGGCATTCCTGTAAAGCTTAGAGAGGATGGCATGTTAAATACTGTTGAAGTAATATGGCTAAAGGTTTATCTTACTCACCTAAAGCCCATTCCTGTGGGAGGCTGCTATACCCCAAGTGCAAACAGTCAGTATATGGATAACGTGTGAAATACTTGGTATGTGATATCAACAGAGAGTTAGATTTTCTGGACAAATTAAATATTCACTGGTTTTCATCAAGCTGCCCACTCAAGAAAAAGCTTCAAACTGTAAGCAGTGCCTGCAACCTGGTTTAGAATATTAGTCAACCTACCAGGGTAGTTACAAACAGCACAGGAATTAAATCATGAACATGTATTGATCACATCTTTACTAATGCTGCAGAAATTTGCTTGAAAGCAGTATCCAAATCCATTGGGTGCAGTGATCAGAATATAGTAGCCATTTCTAGGAAAACCAAAGTTCCAAAGGATGTGTATAAGAGCTCATACAATACATTTTGTAGTGATTCCTATGTTGGTGATGTAAATAATATTTGTTGGTCCCTAGTGTGTAATAAGGAGGAACCAGACGCTGCACTTGACACATTTATGAAATTGCTTATTCCAGTTACTAATAAGCATGCACCCATTAAGAAAAGGATTGCAAAAACATTTAAATCGCTATGGATTGATGAGGAATTGAAAAATTGCATGGTTGAGAAGGATGAGGCTAAAGGAATGGCAAATAAGTCTGGCTGCACAACCGATAAAGAATGATAGTAAAAAGCTTTGGAGCACCTTAAATGAAATGTTTGTCAACAAGGCAAACTCAGCTCCATGCTTCATTGAATCACATGGCTCATTCATTACAAAACCCACTGACATTGCCAATGACTTTAATGAATTTTTGGCAAGATTAGCAAACGTATGCATATGATATGCCAGCAACAAAAGCTAACACTACATATCCAAGTTTAACTGATCAAATTATGAAAGATAAAAATTGTGATTTTGAATTCTGTAAAGTGAGTGTGGAACTCGGATGGAAAATTACTGAGGATAATAGCAGACGATATTTCCACTCCTATTTGCCATTTCTTCAATTTAAGCCTACTAGAAAGGGTGTGCCCTCAGGCCTGGAGGGAAGCAAACGTTATTCCCCTACCTAAGAATAGTAAAGCCCCATTTACTGGCTCAAATAACCTACCAATCAGCATGTTACCAACCCTATGTAAACTTTTGGAAAAAATTGTGTTTGACCAGATACAATGCTATTTTGCAGTATCAAATTGACAACAGACTTTCAGCACGCTTATAGGGGAGGACATTCAACAAACACAGTACTTACAGAAATTACTGATACAAATATTGTGAAGGCTGTTTTGTTAGACTTCAGTGCAGCTTTCGAGATTGCATATTTTTCATGCAATCTAAAATGTCAGGCCTGACTTGTGGTTATATCTTAGTTAAAGTTTCAAAAGCAACATTTTTCCTTCTCCCTTAACTCAAACTGAGAATGGTGAGCGGCAGTCCTTAATTAATGCCATACTAAAAGGTATGTCTCAATGGAAGGCTGTATCATTTGAGTTTCCATGAATATCTGTCATATGGTGCCATAAGATTTAAGGAAGTAGCCTAAACAGCAGTCTATTTAAATACATCTAGCCTCACACAGACAATGTTTCCAGTAGAAAACCCTATGTTCTTCAGAAGTTGTAAATGTTTTTCTTCCATTGTCCTTGATGTTTGACATAAACCACGCCCAGTGGGTGTTTGTTTTGGCCACTCATATGTTTTAGGAACATAAGATAAGCGAGAGTTGAGATCTACTCAAAATAAACTTTTCAAATTGTCGTGGAAAATTGCAAGATTATGTTGTTACATTTGACAGAATAGAGTATTGTGTGTGTGTTCACTGAAGATGGGCCTCAGATGGCACTGACAGAGGAGATTTACGATGTCTTTGGGTAATAAAGCCTAAAGAGCATTCCAGATAGTAAAGGTAATGTTTTTGTGCTATACCGTAACAGGGTGAGACGGGTTCCAGTTTGGAGTAGGAGGGGGCCAGACACTGGCCTTTACAATGAGAACTGTTGACAGAGCAGTAACTGTCTATGTTTTATAGATAACTTTCATACAAATCTTAACCTTTGTGAACTGTTCTGAAGATCTGTGGTTCGTCATGTAAGTTGAGAGGGGTGTATCTTGGCTATAAAAGATCTTTGTACTTTTCTGGTGGTACTTTTCAATGGTTCATTAGAGATCATTGAAAGTCAAAGGCTATTGCAAAGCTTATTAAATATGTAATTTAAGTATAACTCTGACTGGTGTGTAGTTTGTAACTCTCCTCATTTGGTAAAGCAGAAAAATGCCACCACAACATACAGTATGTTCTGAAATATGTAATGGAGGTAAGCGAGAGAGATCATATGCACTAAAATATGAATGCATTTTTTTGGCAGAAATGCCTTCTTGTACATAATAAACTTGCATGCCATCTGTAAATATGAATATAATTGTTCAATTCTAGCAATGCTACCAAATACTTATTGACTGTATGTAAACGTCTGACCCACTGGGAATGTGATGAAAGAAATAAAAGCTGAAATAAAATCACTCTACTATTATTCTGACATTTCACATTCTTAAAATAAAGTGGTGATCCTAAGACAGGGATTTTTACTAGGATTAATGTCAGAATTGTGAAAAACTGAGTTTAAATGTATTTGGCTAAGGTCTATGTAAACTTCCGACTTCAACTGTACTATCGCTAAAATAATAATTTGGTTGGGTTCGTGAAGGTGTTAGCTAACACTAGATTACGATTTTGTTTTCATTTCAAATAACAAAATATAATTTTTATTTGTTTATGTTACTGAATGAGATATGGGAAAAAAATTCAACTGTTCAAAATGTTTATTCATGGAGTGCCTTTGTTACAACTATGAAACAGAAACCATCCATGTTGGAACACGGTAACAGCTGCTTTTTATAAAGCTTTTTGTTTTTCACATAATATCCCAACTATTATCCCAAAACACAAATGATGAAAACAGTAGCCTAAACATCATTGGAAGCGTAATATAGCCTACACCACAATAAATCCATTATTTATTTTTAGACCGGTGTAAAGAAACATGATATGAATAAAATGTAGTCTATTTCAGAAGAACGGAATAGCATACTCAGAGTTGTCCTTGTGTTAGGCTTTGATCTGGCTTCGCCATATGGCTGTGGGCTACACTAGTTCATTTAGCAGACAAGATTTGCTTCGAATTCCATGGCATTATTTTATAGTATGAAGAATACATTTAGACAAAGCAGAATAAAATATAAATTATATTTTATCCAAACAATTTGAGAGAGTGTGTGCACATGCAGCTATTCTGTATTGAGTGGGTTAACAAAGAAATCAAATCAAATTTGTTTAAAAAGCCCTTCTTAGATCAGCTGATATTTCAATGTCCTGTACAGAAACCCAGCCTAAAAACCCAAACAGTAAGCAATGCAGGTGTAGAAGCACGGTGGCTAGGAAAAACTCTCTAGAAATGCCAAAACCTAGGAAGAAACCTAGAGGAACCAGGCTATGAGGGGTGGCCAGTCCTCTTCTGGCTGTGCTGGTTGGAGATTATAACAGAACATGGCCAAGATGTTCAAATGTTCATTAATGACCAGCATGGTCAAATAATCATAATAGGTACTTTATATGCTTAATCTAGAGTTAGTAACGTAACTTTAGTTGTTCTACATGTTTTGATTGTTAATATTGTAAGGCTGCATGAAGCATCAATAATGATGATTTGAAAAAAGTTGCTTGAAAGGCATGAGCTCTGCTTTGTTTTTTTTTGCGCAGGCTGTACACACTTCATTCACAATTTGACAAGCACTTGATTATGCATGGAATTTCCCGGTGGCATCCCCTTTGTGTGGCCGTAATGCACCTTTAAAAACATGCTTTTGCGGCTAGTGGCCGTTGAGCCTTTGGCCAAGAGTGCTGCGTTGTGCCCTTCTCCCTCAGTGCTGTGTGCTCCTAAGGAACTCTCACCCACATGGCTCTCCACGTGATCATGTGATTGGGTCTTCCTCACAGGCTATAAGTGAAGACAGAAACATTGGGGACACAACTGCGCCTGTCCTTAACCAATTACAAGGTGCATATTGAAGATATTAGAAGAACTGTCCACATTTACTTTTCATCAGCCAATAAGATGAGTAGGCCTAACGAACAGCTAAAGCACTAGCTTATGTCAATCTACTATCCCCCATAGTACAATGGTTAACCTATTCTGTGCAATAAATAAATATTACAACATAGTCTGGGACAGTTGTGGGATGCGATAGATCCCAAGTTAATACAATCACTAGCATAAAAAAAACTGGGATATAAGGATGAATGTTCCATTAGCGGGAAAACACCATTATCAAAAGTGACCGCAAATGTGATTTCTTTATGACATATCTACATAGGCGTACAGAGGCCTATTATCAGCAACCATCATTCCAGTTGTGTGATTGGCTTTGATATTCACATATTGATTGCTCCTACCGGAGCGGCATTTGTTATAAAAATGAGAAAGCTGTTCTAACTTTGTGGCTATGTTATCTAGTGGAAATCACTCTGTCATTTCCTCCCTTACAAAAAAAAGATTGCAGTTTTAACTGCAGTTAAAGTACAGTAACTAAAAAATTACTGAAGTAAAAAAAAGTGTTATTTTGGACGCTGTATTTGCAACTTACTGCGGTTAAACTGCACTCTGACTGCAATATTTTTTGTAAGGGCTGGTTGAAAAAAATTCTACAATGTTTGCTCAATTTCAGTTTATGTGAGAAAGCAAGCACTGAATAGTGTAGGGAATCTGTTGTGTCATCTTAATCACTAGTTTTAAATGTACACAACTGTTATGAGACCCCAGCCATTTACATTTGTTGGTTGTTCTCAATAAGGTTATTTTATTCTGGCAACTCTTCCAAAGAGACTATTGGAATGGATGTGCCGTCTGATTGTAGATTTGGAGACTTAAGGAGCGGAAGATGTGTCCAAGTACTGTAATTCTCCAACTTTGGCCCATGGATTTTTCTTTGCTTCCCGAACCATATTTTTCACTGTGCCTGAGGGAAAGATACACTTGCGTCCAATAACAGGCAAGATTACCACCGTTTCAGTGATTTTAAACTTTTACATTTTTCCCTAATATTGTTAAGAGGTATATATTATTACAATACACATTGCCTGATTTATGAAGGTCAACAACCGTTTGTCTATTTTTATGTGTGAGTTCTTTGCCTTTTCCATGGTGATGGGAAAACATTTTTTCTCTAAATTGCAACCATTGGTAACACTGGTTTTCAGTTCAGGAAGACTGTTTATTGATAAAGGCGCCTTTGTCTGGCACCCACAGGTGATGTCTATTTAGGAAGAGGTCCCATTTAAACCTCAGAGGATATCTAACCTTGTGAATGTCTCAAGAGATTTCTGGATCCAAATACCTTAATTAGTGCCCCATATCGTGCTCTTTCAATGGCCAGTTTATTAGGTACACCACCCCATCCATGAAAATGGTTCGCTCCTACAGACAGTGAGTCACGTTGCCGTGGCTTGCTATATAATGCAGGCAGACAGGCATCGAGGCATTCAGCTACTGTACAACTGAACATTAGAATGGGCAAAATTAGTGACCTAAGCGACTTTGAAAGCGGTATGATCGTCGGTGCCAGGCGCACCAGATTCTGTATCTCAAACGGCCGACCTCCTAGACTTTTCACGCACGACAGTATCTAGAGTTTAGCGAGAATGGTGCGACAAACAAAAAAACATCCAGTCAGCGGCAGTCCTGTGGGTTAAAAAAAGCTTGTTGATGAAAGGTCAAAGGAGAATGGCAATAATCATGCAAGCTAACAACAGGCAAATAATGCTGCAAGCAATACCACAGTGTTGAGCAAAACGGCATCTTGGAACGCACAGCTCGTCGGGTCCTTGTCATGGATGGGCTATTGCAGCAGAAACTCACACCCGGTTCCACTCCTATGAGCTAAAAACAATAAGAAGCGGCTCCAATGGGCATATGATAACCAACACTGGACAATTGAGGAGTGGAAAAACCATGGCCTCCATCCTGCCTGGTGTCAACAGTACAGTCTGGTGGCAGTGATGTAATGTGTGGAGATTGTTTTCCTAGCACACGTTAGGTCCCTTGATACCAATTGAGCAACGTTTCTATGTCCTGAAGAATTCTGGCTGTTCTGGTGGCAAAGGGTGGTCTGACCTGGTACTAGATGTGTACCTAATAAACTGTCCACTATAGTATACATATTTAGCCTCCATTCAATGTCGCGATACCAAGTTGAGAAGCCAGCTTTCAGATGCAATTGGAATGGATTTGTTAGCCTATAGCACTCAAAAGTTAGAGCTTAAAACTTCTTAAGATGGGCAAAATAACCGAGACACTGAACAGAGGAACTCTGCCTAGAAGGCCAGCATCCCGGAGTCACCTTTTCACTGTTGACTTTGAGACTGGTGGTTTGCTGGTACTATTTAATGAAGCTGCCAGTTGAGGACTTGTAAGGCGTCTGTTTCTCAAACTAGACACTCTAATGTACTTGTCCCCTTGCTCATTTGTGCACCGGGGCCTCCCACTCCTCTTTCGGGTCTGGTTAGAGCCCGTTTGTGCTATTCTGTACACAGCGTACGAGATCTTCAGTTTCTTGGCCATCTCACATAGAATAGCTTTCATTTCTCAGAACAAGAATAGACTGACAAGTTTCAGGAGAAAGTTATTTGTTTCTGGCCACTTTGAGCCTGTAATCGAACCCACAAATGCTGATGCTCCAGATACTCAACTAGTCTAAAGAAGGACAGTTAATGATCAATTAGCCTTTTAAAATTATAAACTTGGATTAGCTAATACAACGTGCCATTGGAACACAGGAGTGATCAAATCAAATCAAATGTATTTATATAGCCCTTCGTACATCAGCTGATATCTCAAAGTGCTGTACAGAAACCCAGCCTAAAACCCCAAACAGCAAGCAATGCAGGTGTAGAAGCACGGTGGCTAGGAAAAACTCCCTAGAAAGGCCAAACAATAGGAAGAAACCTACAGAGGAACCAGGCTATGTGGGGTGGCCAGTCCTCTTCTGGCTGTGCCGGGTGGAGATTATAATGATCTCCATATGATGGTTGCTGATAATGGGCCTCTGTACGCCAATGTAGATATTCCATTAAAAATCTGCAGTTTCCAGCTACAATAGTCATTTACAACATTAACAATGTCTACACTGTATTTCCGATCAATTTAATGTTATTTTAATAGACAAAAACTGTGATTTTCTTTAAAAAACAAGAAAATGTGAAAACCAAAATGTTGATGCATGCCAGAAAAGCCTCTTCACAACACTAAACAATACATTAATTGCACTTTAACGGTGACAAACGGTACCCACAAACTGTTAGGGCCTACTGTCCAAACAGCAGAATCCCAACAGCAGTCCCAAGGCGCAGCGTGATAAGAATGCATTCTTCTTTATTTACACAAAGAACACTAAACAAACTAACAACACAACAAAACGAACGTGACGCTATAAGACAAGTGCTGACAGGCAACTACACATGGACAATAACCCACAAAACCAAAATGGAAAAATGACAACCTAAATAGGATCCCCAATCAGAGACAACGATAAACCCCATAGAGACCTACATATACCTAGACATACTAAAACCCCATAGATATACAAAAACCCTAGACAGGACAAAAAATAAACCAACCACCCGTGTCACACCCTGACCTAAACCAAAATAATAAAGAAAACAAAGATAACTAAGGTCAGGGCGTGACACCCAACATCTTTCCACTGCTACTCCTGGCTATCAGCGGAGCCTTGTCTGGCAGCGAAACAGTTCAGCCTCATTTACTGCCTTTTGAAAAAAATAGCTGATATGGCTGACTTGCTTAAAAAAATGTGGTTTCTCCTGACAATTGAGATGTACAAACTATGGCATAAGGGGACGACGAGCAGATAAGAGGCAATCCGTAATTTCGATTAAAACATTAATGAGGGAGCTAGGACGGACGTAGTCAACATAACTATTTGTTCAGTGACAGAATTCAGAACATGGGCCGTTCTTACAGTAGTTGGAGCGTTGGACTAGTAACTGAAAGGTTGCAAGATCAAATCCCCGAGCTGATAAGGTACAAAGCTGTTGTTCTTCCCCTGAACAAGGCAGTTAACCCACTGTTTCTAGGCCGTCATTGAAAATAAGAATTTGTTCTTAACTGACTTGCCTAGTTAAATAAAGGAATATATAATACATTTAAAAAAATCGAAGTAGTTTTGCTCGTCCGGTAGGCTTGTGTCACTGAGCAGCTCTCGGCTTTGCTTCCCTTTGTAGTCTGTAATGGTTTGCAGGCCCTGCCACATACGACGAGCGTCAGAGCTGGTGTTGTATGACTCGATCTTAGTTCTGCATTGACGATTTGCCTGTTTGATGGTTCGTCGCAGGGCATAGCGGGATTTCTTATAAGCTTCCGGGTTAGAGTCCCGCTTCTTGAAAGCGGGACTCGATGCACTTATTGATGAAGCCAATGACAGATGTGGTGTACACAATGCCATTTGATGCTGGTCTCGGGGCACTCTTTACGGCCGCACCACAGTAATCCCGCACATAACCTTTGAATAAATGTGGATTTATGAAGGCCTCTGCACCCACAAAGAGCTTTGCAAATGTTTTTTTTTCTGTGTGTACAGTAAAACACTCCTGTGCACTGTCCCACCTTATTACTCTGGTTTTACCTTTGGTAGTTTTACGGTGAAAACTCCCGTTGTACCTTATCGATATTACATTTTTTATTCTTGTTTTATTTTTTAATTTTTTTTGTTGTACTCAGGGCACCATTGTGAATGAGACCCTGGTCTCAATTGGGCTCCCCTGAATAAATACAAGTTTTTAAAAAAAGGCACGGCTCATTGTTCTGCAATATATACAAAAAATATTGAGCTGAGTTGCACAAATGACTTTTGATTAAATGATCCCTTCATACGGACTAAAAAAACATGTGTACGTAATGCAAATAAACTAGCAACCAAAATAAAGAATTTCAAGCATTTCCATCAATATCTTGCACCGTGGAATTTGAGACTGAGGAAAAATACCATAATCACCTTGCTGGTCTTTGGAGAAAATGGCATGTATGGCAGTGATGTGAGTAATGCGCTTTCAAAATCCTCAAGATTTTTGGCATACCTCTCAAAATCACAGAGGCCAGACAGCTGACATTTCCCACCTCAAAGTGTTTTTTTTTTCAGACTTAAAAATGTATTTTTCCTGTCTGGTTCAGTTCCACAGCTCCGCATCTCCTAAGTGGAGAAACAGTGAATAGCTTTCCGGACTGCGCTCGCTGCCTTTTAAGGGCACTCCAACCACAGTGGACTACACTGTTTAGTGCACAGGGTACAGCCAGGAAACAGGTACTTTCCACAGAGTGAGGAGGAAGCACACAGGGGACCACTTGTCTAGGTCAGATCAGTCCTATTCAAATGTGATTTGGGTGTCTTGTATGTGTGCATTTGTACATTCACTTTGCCGAAACAGTACACAGTCACTCACCCTTCTAGAGAACTTGAAACAGTCTAACCGTGTCTTTAAATCGCCTAGGCTAGCCAACATGTTTCCCCAATTAGCTCCAGCCGGCTGGTGTGCGACTGTGGCAAAGTTGGTTTGACACAGCCTATCTCTGGGGCTAGTTAGGGGCCGTCAAAAACGTACACAATGTAAATATGACTTTTAGGTGTGTCATTAAATGCTTTCAATATGAATTTGTACAATTTATAGTTGGTTAGGGGTTTTTAAGTCATTGAAATTGTGTAATTTACTGAGGGTCTCTAGAGATAAGCAAGTGGGGTTTAGACTTGTTCTCAAAGCATTCAGAAGCAGATGCTAGGTATTTTGGGGGGAGAGGAAGAAAGAAATATAGCAAGAGAGAGAGAAATATAGCCTCCCCCTTCTCACCAAGCCATGACATGCTGAAACTTTTCCGACTACCAGCGTAAAACAAGTCCATCCCTGTCTGACCTCTAGAGAAGTCCCATCAAATGCAAACCATGGTTCCTCAACCAAGACATACCTTAATGGAATTGCTTGAATGGGGACGAGTTAGTTAATTATAAATGGGAACAATTAAATATGGAGTAAAGTGCTCTGCGATTAAAGCACTTTCCTTAAAAAATGTTCACGACACAAAATGTAAATGGCAATTATCAACGTCAAAGGCATGATTAGTATGCTAATTACTTTAAAGTTGCAGTTAGGAATGTTTCCTAGCAGGTAAGCAGTGGGAGTTACTTTTTCATATATTTACAGTAGTTGAAGTCTGCATGATGACTAAGACAGTCTCATCTAGGATAATTTCAATTTCCTTGTTGTGTACATCCCAAAACCTTGACATTCAACTCTCCAAGTAATTGCTGTATTTTGTCCTGGCATCTCTCGCAGCTAAAGCATGATTTTCTCTAAGCTCAGTAATAACCTGACATCACACCATGCACCCACCAATCAAATTGTATTGGTCACATACACATGATTAGCAGATGTTAATGAAAGTGTAGCGAAATGCTTGTAAATCCATCCCAATACTAAAAATGGTATTAAACTGTTACTTCTCAAGTTGGGTATGACTGAGCTGTGTTCATCTTTCACAGTTAATTAGAATGATGGGGTATTTGATTATATACAGTGTAAGGTAATACACCTAATTTAGTGCATGCCAAGAAGACCAAGTTCAAGACAAAGTTGACTGTAGTTGGGCATACAACACTCCTTCCGTGGCCTCCAACTGCTCTTAAAGGCTAGTAAAACCAAATGCATGCTTTTCAACCGTTCGCTGCCCGACTAGCATCACCACCATGGATGGTTCCGACCCAGAATATGTGGACATCTATAAGTACCTAGGTGTCTGGCTAGACTGTAAACTCTCCTTCCAGACTCATATCAAACATCTCCGATCTAAAATCAAATCTAGAGTCGGCTTTCTATTCCACAACAAAGCCTCCTTCACTCACGCTGCCAAACTTACCCTAGTATAACTGACTATCCTACTGATCCTCGACTTCGGCGATGTCATCTACAAAATAGCTTCAGCAAACTGGATGCAGTTTATCACAATGCCATCCGTTTTGCTACTAAAGCACATTATACCACCCACCACTGCGACTTGTATGCTCTAGTCGGCTGGCCATCGCTACATATTCGTCGCCAGACTCACTGGCTCCAGGTCATCTACAAGTCCATGCTAGGTAAAGCTCCGCCTTATCTCAGTTCACTGGTCACGATGGCAACACCCACCCGTAGCACGCGCTCCAGCAGGTGTATCTCACTGATCATCCCTAAAGCCAACACTTCATTTGGCCGCCTTTCGTTCCAGTTCTCTGCTGCCTTTGACTGGAACGAATTGCAAAAATCGCTGAAGTTGGAGACTTTTATCTCCCTCACCAACTTCAAACATCATCTGAGCAGCTAACCGATCTCTGCAGCTGTACATAGTCTATCGGTAAATAGCCCACCCAATACCTACCTCATCCCCATACTATTTATATTTATTTACTTTTCTGCTCTTTTGCACACCAGTATCTCTACCTGTACATGTCCATCTGATCATTTATCACTCCAGTGTTAATCTGCAAAATTGTAATTATTCGCCTACCTCCTCATGCCTTTTACACACAATGTATATAGACTCTCTTTTTTTCTACTGTGTTATTGACTTGTTAATGGTTTACTCCATGTGTAACTCTGTGTTGTCTGTTCACACTGCTATGCTTTATCTTGGCCAGGTCGCAGTTGTAAATGATAACTTGTTCTCAACTAGCCTACCTGGTTAAATAAAGGTGAATTATTATTATTATTATTTGTTTAAATGAATGGTGACCTATGGCAATGCTGAATCAACAGAATACGGCTATTGTTATCTCCGTAAGGGAACTAAATATCCAAAATCTGTCTCGGGTAATCAACTACAACCAAGGTGGAAAAATTGTTAGGTTGTTTAAGTGGAACAAAAGTAAATGAGTCTAAATCTGAAGTTAGCAGGTCATAATGATGATTAGGGGACAGAGAGAGAAAAATGTAAGGGACACCAACAAACGCTATGCCACAAGTAGAAGAGCCTGATTGATAATAGATTTAAATGTATAGTATGTTTGAACTGTTAGATTGTAGGAATTAAGCGTTATTTTCTATTCAATCCAACCCACATTGCAGTACTTCTGAAGGTATAAACATATACTTACTACTAGAGGTCGACCTATTAATTGGGGCCGAATTCAAGTTTTCATAAAAATCGATAAATTGGCATTTTTGGACACCAATCATGGCCGATTACATTGCACTCCACAAGGAGACTGCGTGGCAGGCTGACTACCTGTAATGCGAATGCAGTAAGGAGCCAAGGTAAGGTGCAAGCTAGCATTAAACGTATCTTATAAAAGAACAATCAATCTTAACATAATCACTAGTTAACGACATGTGGTTGATGATATTACTAGTTAATCTAGCTTGTCCTGCGTTGCATATAATCGATGCGGTGCCTGTTAATTTATCATTGAATCACAGCCTACTTCGCCAAACGGGTGATTTAACGAGCGCATTCATGAATAAAGCACTGTTGTTGCACCAATGTGTACCTAATCATAAACATCAACGCCTTTCTTAAAATGAATACACAAGTATATATGTCCTTGCTAACTTGAATTTCTTTTAACTAGGGAAATTGTGTCA
This sequence comes from Oncorhynchus keta, assembly GCF_023373465.1. Classification (NCBI taxonomy): domain Eukaryota; kingdom Metazoa; phylum Chordata; class Actinopteri; order Salmoniformes; family Salmonidae; genus Oncorhynchus; species Oncorhynchus keta. The sequence goes on along the minus strand of NC_068455.1, from coordinate 50,323,778 downwards.
CTTATCTTGCATTCTGTGCAACAGAGTCTGTGTTTATGCAGCAGTTTGGGCCGCCTGGCACATTTGCGAACTGTGTGAAGACTATTTATTCCTAACAAAGACAGCCAACTTTGCCAAACGGGGGATGATTTAACAAAAGCGCATTTGCGAAAAAAGCACAATAGTTGCACGAATGTACCTAACCATAAACATCAATACCTTTCTTAAAATCAATACACAGAAGTCTATTTTTTTAAACCTGCATATTTAGTTAAAATAAATTCATGTTAGCAGGCGATATTAAACTAAGGAAATTGTGTCACTTCTCTTGCCTTCATTGCACGCAGAGTCTGGGTATATGCAACAGTTTGGGCTGCCTGGCTCGTTGCGAACTAATTTGCCAGAATTTTAGGTAATTATGACATAACATTGAAGGTTGTGCAATGTAACAGCAATATTTAGACTTATGGATGCCACCCGTTAGATAAAATACGGAACGGTTCCGTATTTCACTGAAATAATAAACGTCTTGTTTTCGAAATGATAGTTTCCGGATTTGACCATGTTAATTGGCCTAAGGCTTGTAATTTCTGTGTGTTATTAAATTATAACTAAGTCTATGATTTGATAGAGCAGTCTGACTGAGCGGTGGTAGGCAGCAGCATGCTCGTAAGCATTAACTCAAACAGCACTTTAATGCGTTTGCCAGCAGCCCTTCACCATGCTTCAAGCATTGTGCTGTTTATGACTTCAAGCCTATCAACTCCCGAGATTAGGCTGGCATACTAAAGTACCTATTAGAACATCCAATAGTCAAAGGTATATGAAATACAAATGGTATAGAGAGAAATAGTCCTATAATAACTACAACCTAAAACTTCTTACCTGGGAATATTGAAGACTCATGTTAAAAGGAACCATCAGCTTTCATACGTTCTCATGTTCTAAGCAAGGAACTTAAACATTAGCCTTCTTACATGGCACATATAGCACTTTTACTTTCTTCTCCAACACTTTGTATATTTCAACCAAATTGAACATGTTTCATTATTTATTTAAGACGAATTTGATTTTATTGATGTATTATATTAAGTTAAAATAAGTGTTAATTGTTCATTCAGTATTGTTGTAATTGTCATTATTAAATTTCTTACACACACATTTATATATATATATATATATATATATATATATATACATATATATATATATATACAGTGCCATGCGAAAGTATTCGGCCCCCTTGAACTTTGCGACCTTTTGCCACATTTCAGGCTTCAAACATAAGGATATAAAACTGTATTTTTTGTGAAGAATCAACAACAAGTGGGACACAATCATGAAGTGGAACGACATTTATTGGATATTTCAAACTTTTTTAACAAATCAAAAACTGAAAAATTGGGCGTGCAAAATTATTCAGCCCCTTTACTTTCAGTGCAGCAAACTCTCTCCAGAAGTTCATTGAGGATCTCTGAATGATACAATGTTGACCTAAATGACCAATGATGATAAATACAATCCACCGCTGGGGCGGCAGCGTAGCCTAGTGGTTAGAGCGTTGGACTAGTAACTGGAAGGTTGCGAGTTCAAACCCCCGAGCTGACAAGGTACAAATCTGTCGTTCTGCCCCTGAACAGGCAGTTAACCCACTGTTCCCAGGCCGTCATTGAAAATAAGAATATGTTCTTAACTGACTTGCCTGGTTAAATAAAGGTAAAAAAAAAAAAAAAAAAAAAAAAAAAAATCAAGTCTCCGTATAAATGCACCTGCACTGTGATAGTCTCAGAGGTCCGTTAAAAGCGCAGAGAGAATCATGAAGAACAAGGAACACACCAGGCAGGTCCGAGATACTGTTGTGAAGAAGTTTAAAGCCGGATTTGGATACAAAAAGATTTCCCAAGCTTTAAACATCCCAAGGAGCACTGTGCAAGCGATAATATTGAAATGGAAGGAGTATCAGACAACTGCAAATCTACCAAGACCTGGCCGTCCCTCTAAACTTTCAGCTCATACAAGGAGTAGACTGATCAGAGATGCAGCCAAGAGGCCAAGAGGCCCACTCTGGATGAACTGCAGAGATCTACAGCTGAGGTGGGAGACTCTGTCCATAGGACAACAATCAGTCGTATATTGCACAAATCTGGCGTTTATGGAAGAGTGGCAAGAAGAAAGCAATTTCTTAAAGATATCCATAAAAAGTGTTGTTTAAAGTTTGCCACAAGCCACCTGGGAGACACACCAAACATGTGGAAGAAGGTGCTCTGGTCAGATGAAACCAAAATTGAACTTTTTGGCAACAATGCAAAACGTTATGTTTGGCGTAAAAGCAACACAGCTCATCACCCTGAACACATCATCCCCACTGTCAAACATGGTGGTGGCAGCATCATGGTTTGGGCCTGCTTTTCTTCAGCAGGGACAGGGAAGATGGTTAAAATTGATGGGAAGATGGACGGAGCCAAATACAGGACCATTCTGGAAGAAAACCTGATGGAGTCTGCAAAAGACCTGAGACTGGGACGGAGATTTGTCTTCCAACAAGACAATGATCCAAAACATAAAGCAAAATCTACAATGGAATAGTTCAAAAATAAACATATCCAGGTGTTAGAATGGCCAAATCAAAGTCCAGACCTGAATCCAATCGAGAATCTGTGGAAAGAACTGAAAACTGCTGTTCACAAATGCTCTCCATCCAACCTCACTGAGCTCGAGCTGTTTTGCAAGGAGGAATGGGAAAAAATGTTCAGTCTCTCGATGTGCAAAACTGATAGAGACATACCCCAAGCGACTTACAGCTGTAATCGCAGCAAAAGGTGGCGCTACAAAGTATTAACTTAAGGGGGCTGAATAATTTTGCACGCCCAATTTTTCAGTTTTTGATTTGTTAAAAAAAGTTAGAAATAACCAATAAATGTCATTCCACTTCACGATTGTGTCCCTCTTGTTGTTGATTGTTCACAAAAAAATACCTTATCTTTATATTTATTACATTGAAGCCTGAAATGTGGCAAAAGGTCGCAAAGTTCAAGGGGGCCGAATACTTTTTACTTATATTATATTATATATATATTTGTAATAATGAGAATTACAACAAAACTGAATACTGAATGAACAATGAACACTTATAAATAAATAGGCCGATTAATCAGTATCTGCTTTTTTTGTTTCATTTTTTGTTCCACCAATAATTGGTATCGGTGTTGAAAAATCATAATACTTTCTACCTGTGGTCAATAAAGAGCAGTTTAAGATACTCTAAACATAGTTGATGGACACCTCTTGCAGGTAAATACAGTTTTCTGAATACGATGTGTGTGAGTGCAAGCAATAATAGTACAAAAATATATATCTATATGAACTTAGCTGTGACAGGTTTGACTGAATTTTTTATTTTTCCTTTATTTAACCAGGAAGGCTAGTTGAGAACAAGTTCTCATTTGCAACTGCGACCTGGCCAAGATAAAGCGTAGCAATTCGACACATACAACAACACAGAGTTACACATGGAATAAACAAAACATACTGTCAATAATACAGTAGAACAAAAGAAAACAAAAAGTCTATATACAGTGAGTGCAAATGAGGTAAGTTAAGGAAATAAATAGACCATGGTGGCAAAGTAATTACAATATAGCAATTAAACACTGGAATGGTAGATCAGCAGAAGATGAATGTGCAGGTAGAGATACTGGGGTGCAAAGGAGCAAAATATATAAATAAATACCAGTATGGGGATGAGGTAGGTAGATGGGCTGTTTACAGATAGGCTAAGTACAGGTGCAGTGATCTGTAAACTGCTCTGACAGCTGGTGCTTAAAAGCTAGTGAGGGAGATGTGAGTCTCCAGCTTCAGAGATTTTTGCAATTCGTTCCAGTCATGGGCAGCAGAGAACTGGAAGGAAAAACGACCAAAGGAGGAATTGGCTTTGGGTTGACCAGTGAGATATACCTGCTGGAGCGCGTGCTACGAGTTGGTGCTGCTATGGTGACCAGTGAGCTGAGATAAGGCAGGGTTTTACATAGCAGAGACTTGTAGATAACCTGTAGCCAGTGGGTTTGGCGACGAGTATGAAGCGAGGGCCAACCAACGAGAGCGTACATGTCGCAATGGTGAGTAGTGTATGGGGCTTTGGTGACAAAACGGATAGCATTGTGATAGACTGCAGTTGTATGGCATTGAAGCTCGTCTGGAGCTTAGTTAACAGTGTCCAAGGAGGGACCAGAAGTATACAGAATGGTGTCGTCTGTGTAGAGGTGGATCAGAGAATCACCAGCAGCAAGAGCAACATCAGTGATGTATACAGAAAAGAGTCGGCCTGAGAATTGAACCCTGTGGCACACCCATAGAGACTTTCAGAGGTCCAGACAACAGGCCCTCTGATTTGACACACTGAACTCTATCAGAGAAGTAGTTGGTAAACCAGGCGAGGCAATCATTTGAGAAACAAAGGCCAATAAGAATGTTGTGATTGACAGAGTCGAAAGCCTTGGCCAGGCCGATGAATACGGCTGCACAGTAATGTCTCTTATCGATGGCAGTTATGATATCGTTTAGAACATTGAGCGTGGCTGAGGTGCACCCATGACCAGCTCTGAAACCAGATTGCATAGCGGAGAAGGTATGGAGGGATTCAAAATGGTCAGTAATCTGTTTGTTAACTTGGCTTTTGAAGACCTTAGAAAGACAGGGTAGGATAGATATAGGTCTGTAGCAGTTTGGGTCTAGAGTGTCACCCCCTTTGAAGAGGGGGATGACCTTGGCAGCTTTCCAACCTTTGGGAATCTCAGACGATACGAAAGAGAGGTTGAACAGGCTAGTAATAGGGGTTGCAACAATTTCGGCAGATAATTTTAGAAAGAGAGGGTCAAGATTGTCTAGCCCGGCTGATTTGTAGGAGTCCAGATTTTGGAGCTCTTTCAGAACATCAGCTATCTGGATTTGGGTAAAGGAGAAATGGTGGGGGCTTTGGCGGGTTGCTGTGGAGGGTGCCAGGCAGTTGATCGGGGTAGGTTTAGCCATGTGGAAAGCATGGCCAGCCGTAGAGAAATGCTTATTGAAATTCTCAATTATAGTAGATTTATCGGTGGTGACAATGTTTCCTAGCCTCAGAGCAGTGGGCAGCTGGGAGGAGGTGCTCTTATTCTCCATGGACTTTACAGTGTTCCAGAACTTTGAGTTAGTACTACAGAATGCAAATTTCTGTTTGAAAAAGCTTGCCTTAGCTTTTCTAACTGCCTGTGTATATTTGTTCCTAACTTCCCTGAAAAGTTGCATATCACGGGGGCTATTCGATGCTAATGCAGAACGCCACAGGATGTTTTTGTGCTGGTCAAGGGCAGACATAGTCCTTGGTTCATGCCAGACCTATCTATTCCTAGTTCTACATTGTTTGAGAGGGGAATGCTTATTTAAGATGGTGAGGAAGGTACTTTTAAAGAATAGCCAGGCATCATCTACTGACGGGATGAGGTCAATGTCATTCCAGGATACCCCGGGCCAGGTCGATTAGAAAGGCCTTCTCACAGAAGTGTTTCATGGAGCGTTTGACAGTGATTAGGGGTGGTCGTTTGGTCGCAGACCCATTACGGATGCAGGCAATGAGGCAGTGATCGCTGAGATCTTGATTGAAAGCAGAGGTGTATTTGGAGGGCGAATTAGTTAGGATAACATCTATGAGGGTGCCCGTGTTTACTGATTTGGGGTTTTACCTGGTAGGTTCATTGATAATTTGTGTGAGATTGAGGGCATCAAGCTTAGTTTGTAGGATGGCCGGTGTGTTCAGCATGTCCCAGTTTAGGTCACCTAGTAGCACGAGTTCAGAAGATAGATGGGGGGCAATCAGTTCACATATAGTATCGAGGGCACAGCTGGGGGCAGAGGGAGGTCTATAGCAAGCGGCAACGACTTGTTTCTGGAAAGGTGCATTTTTAGAAGTAGAAGCTCAAATTGTTTGGGTACAGACTTAGCCTGCAGAGTTCTGTATTACTTTCTATCTTTGCAGTAGATTGCAACACCGCCCCTTTTTGGCAGTTCTATCTTGGCGGAAAACGTTATAGTTAGCAATGGAGGGGTTTTGGTGGTTTTCCTAAGCCAGCTGGCTAGCTTTAGTTGAGGGATTCCAGATCCCTCAACTAAAGGGAACACTAAAATAACACATCCTAGATGTACTTTTTTCTTTTACATAGTTGAATGTGCTGACAACAAAATCACACAAAAAGTATCAATGGAAATCAAATTTATCAACCCATGGAGGTCTGGATTTGGAGCCACACTCAAAATTAAAGTGGAAAACCACACTACAGGCTGATCCAACTTTGATGTAATGTCCTTATAACAAGTCAAAATGAGGCTCAGTAGTGTCTGTGGCCTCCACGTGCCTGTATGACCTCCCTACAATGCCTGGGCATGCTCCTGATGAGGTGGCGGATTGTCTCCTAAGGGATCTCGTCCCAGACCTGGACTAAAGCGTCCGCCAACTCCTGGACAGTCTGTGGTGCAACAGTCTGTGGTGCAGTCTGTTGGTGGATGGAGCGAGACATGATGTCCCAGATGTGCTCAATTGGATTCAGGTCTGGGGAACGGGCGGGCCAGTCCATAGCATCAATGCCTTCCTCTTGCAGGAACTGCTGACACACTCCATCCACATGAGGTGTAGCATTGTCTTGCATTAGGAGGAACCCAGGGCCAACCGCACCAGCATATGGTCTCACAAGGGGTCTGAGGATCTCATCTCGTTACCTAATGGCAGTCAGGCTACCTCTGGCGGGCACATGGAGGGCTGTGCGGCCCCCCAAAGAAATGCCACCCCACACCATGACTGACCCACCGCTAAACCGGTCATGCTGGAGGATGTTGCAGGCAGCAGAACGTTCTCCACGGCATCTCCAGGCTGTCACATGTGCTCAGTGTGAACCTGCTTTCATCTGTGAAGAGCACAGGGCGCCAGTGGCAAATTTGCCAATCTTTGTGTTCTCTGGCAAATGCACGGTGTTGAGCTGTAAGCACAACCTCCACCTGTGGACGTCGGGCCCTCATACCACCCTCATGGAGTCTGTTACTGACCGTTTGAGCAGACACATGCACATTTGTGGCCTGCTGGAGGCCATTTTGCAGGGCTCTGGCAGTGCTCCTCCTGCTCCTCCTTGCACAAAGGCGGAGGTAGCGGTCCTGCTGCTGAGTTGTTGCCCTCCTACGGCCTCCTCCACGTCTCCTGATGTACTGGTCTGTCTCCTGGTAGAGCCTCCATGCTCTGGACACTACGCTGACAGACACAGCAAAACTTCTTGCCACAGCTCGCATTGATGTACACTACCTGAGCCACTTGTGTGGGTTGTAGACTCAGTCTCATGCTACCACTAGAGTGAAAGCACCGCCAGCATTCAAAAACATCAGCCAGGAAGCATAGGAACTTTGAATTTGTCTGTGGTTATCACCTGCAGAACCACTCCTTTATTGGGAGTGTCTTGCTAATTGCCTTTAATTTCCACCTGTTGTCTTATTCCATTTGCACAACAGCATGTGCAATTTATTGTCAATCAGTGTTGCTTCCTAAGTGGACAGTTTGATTTCACAGAAGTGTGATTGACTTGGAGTTACATTGTGTTGTTTAAGTGTTCCCTTTATTTTTTGAGCAGTGTAGATAAAAATACACCTTGTGGAACAGCGGGGACTGTGAAGCAACACATAGGCGCAGACACATTTTTATTTTTTATTTTATTTCACCTTTATTTAACCAGGTAGGCAAGTTGAGAACAAGTTCTGATTTACAATTGTGACCTGGCCAAGATAAAGCAAAGCAGTTTGACACATACAACAACACAGAGTTACACATGGAGTAAAACAAACATAAGGTCAATACTACAGTATAAACAAGTCTATATACAATGTGAGCAAATGAGGTGAGATAAGGGAGGTAAAGGCAAAAAAAGGCCATGGTGGCAAAGTAAATACAATATAGCAAGTAAAACACTGGAATGGTAGATTTGCAGTGGAAGAATGTGCAAAGTAGAAATAAAAATAATGGGGTGCAAAGGAGCAAAATAAATAAATAAAATAAATAAATACAGTAGGGAAAGAGGTAGTTGTTTGGGCTAAATTATAGGTGGGCTATGTACAGGTGCAGTAATCTGTAATACATAATAAATACAATTACAAATTGTTACGTACGCCTCTTGAAGGAGGGAACTCAACACCCTGCGACATCTCAACTCCCCGTGGAGTGAAAAAGTATGTGATTGTCGGTGCGGGGAAGGACAACATAGGCATAGAAAAATAGTTTACAGGGAATGTATTCTTCCTTAATCAAGGTAAGGTGGGGAAAAGGGGCTGGATGAAATCAAATCAAAGAAAGTAAAAGTTAGAGTCCCCTCTCCTACCTTACCTGCCTTCCCACAGCTTACCTAACCATTAGCACCAACTGGCGCGCTAACCAAAATACATGGGTTGGTCCACCCAGGTCTTACCTAGTGTGCATAGAGAAATTCAATACTACGGGTTATGTATGCCCGCAGGCCTCTTGCCTAAACACTCCCACGGAGTTCCCCTTCCCCCCCTGGGAACAAATTAAACAGAATAATTCACCAATACTTAGTGTTTTTGGTTCATAGAAATTAACTAAGTCCTATGGCATACACATCCCTCTGCAGGAGCGGCTACAAAATACTTTCAACAACTTATACAGACCAACACAGGACATACAAAGAAGCTCTCTCCTGACAAAGGAACAGTGGCTTTTATCAAGCTGGAGAGTCGATAATTGATGAGCCAGACGAGGGCGGGGTCAGCGCTCCAATTAGTGATGGGGCCGACCAATCAGCTGCTTGAGGAATCCAGGATTCCATTTTCTGAAATACACACACACACAAACCTACAACAACACACAGAAACTGGGGAACGTAACACGCCCACCCCAAAACCTGCAAACTCTCAGTTTGCAATAACAAAAACCAACACGGATCTGTATATTGTATCCCTGTACAATCAGAGCCCACTGCATAAGGCGGCAGTTCTGATGGTACATTTGCTTTAGAAACACTAAAGGATTATGGTCCGTTGTGGCGAAATCTGCACGGAGCCTTCACCGTGCACTGTCACTTTAAGAGCGCATGAGCAGTAAGGAAGGAGGAAATAAAGAGAGCTCATTCAGCTCTTTGGGGAGGAGCTCTTGGGTGGCGCGACAGTTTGATTGTGTGGGCTGTTTTGTTTGTTTTCAACGTGTGTAGTTTATAAAGTATTTAACTCAATCATCGGTGTAATCGCTCTCGGTCATGGTTGTCCCTGTTTGGGCGCCAATTCTGTAGCGGTATTTATTAGAGAGGGGTAAAGAATGATTTTGTTAGGGCGCCAGGCAGGTATTAACCATGCCGAAAGGAAAACAGTAGAATAGAGAGAGTACCACTATCAGACCCACACACATCAGCAGGAGAGAAATCTGGATCTGAACAGTGGCTATTGGCAGGTGTCAATGGATCCTGGTTTGAAGAATGCTCCAGCAACCTTCCAAAGGTTGATGGAGACTGTCCTGGGAGATCTGAGGGGTAGAAATTGTCTTGTGTATCTGGATGACATCATAATCTACTCCTCCTCTGTCGTGGATCATCTGCAAGACATTCAGTCCGTCTTCGACAGACTAAAAGCTGCAGGTTTGACCTTGAACTTGAAGAAGTGTTGTTTCTGTCTGCCAGAACTCAAGTTCCTTGGTCATGTGGTTAATGCTGAAGGTATCCATGCAGATCCAGCCAAAGTTGCAGCCGTGCAGGAATTCCCAATTCCCACATCCCTCAAGGCTGTTCAGCGGTTTCTGGGTATGGCTGGATGGTACCACAGGTTTGTGCCTGACTTTTCAAAAGGTAGCCGAACCCCTCAACCACCTTAAGAAGAAAGGTGTGAAATTCCAATGGACCACTGCATGCCAAAGTGCATTTGAAGCACTCAAAAACAGTCTAATTACTCCTCCAGTGCTTGGACATCCTAACCTGAATGCTCATTTCATTGTGTACACGGACGCAAGTCAAACAGGACATGGAGCAGTCTTGGCTCAACAAACAGGACTTGGAACAGAATAAGATCTTGCCTATGCAAGTCGCACCCTTAATTCAGCCGAAAGGAATTGTTCAACGACTGAAAGGGAGTGCATCGCTGTGGTCTGGGCTTTGGAGAAATGGAGCTACTACTTGGAGGCAAAGATCTTCACTGTTGTCACAGACCATGCTGCTCTGCAGTGGGTTCTGGCATCAGGCAAGACCAACAGCCGTCTTACTCGCTGGTCTATCAGACTGCAGAAGTTTGACTTCATCATTGAGTACCGCAAAGGAAAACTGAACGTTGTACCAGATGCCCTTTCTCGGATTACAGAGACTGCCAATGTTTGTCCTCCCTTGTGCAGTACTTATATTACCGCTAAATGTCTGGATGATTATTTTCCTCTGGATGATGAGAGTGTATGGAGAGCACAGCAGAAGAATGCTGCCATCATGGCGATCCACAAGAGTCTGTCTGAAGAAGACTCCAAGAGTCGCTTTAATGATACGTATTGCATAATTCAGGATAAAGTGTATCGAAAAACTCCAAGAGGCGATGGAATACACAGTACCCATTATCGCGTCTTCATTCCCTCTACATTGAGTGACCAGATAATCCAAGTTTATCATGCCAATCCCATGAGTGGCCATCTTGGAGTTTTTAAAACTTATCAAAGACAACAAGAGGTGGTTTACTGGCCAGGCATGTGGGTTGATACCCGGAAGTTTGTACAGCAGTGTGAAGTCTGCCAGAAATACAAACCAGACATTGGCAGACCTGCCGGGAAAATGCAGCAGACCGTGGTGAACCATCCAAATGAAATGTTGGGAATTGACCTCATGGGACCATTTCCTCCCTTTATCCTGAATTATGCTATACGTTGTTTGTTTTCAACTGAATTAATTTTTATTGGTGGTAGTGGACTACTACACGCACTGGGTGGAGTTGTTTCCCCTCCGCAGAGCCACTGCATCAGCCATTACTCAGAACAGGGCTCCGGGCAGCCGAGCGGAAATGGAGGAAAACTCGCCTCCCTGCGGACCTGGCATCCTTTCACTCCCTCCTCTCTACATTTTCCTCCTCTGTCTCTGCTGCTAAAGCCACTTTCTACCATTCTAAATTCCAAGCATCTGCCTCTAACCCTAGGAAGCTCTTTGCCACCTTCTCCTCCCTCCTGAATCCTCCCCCCCCCCCCTCCCTCCTCCCTCTCTGCAGATGACTTCGTCAACCATTTTGAAAAGAAGGTCGATGACATCCGATCCTCGTTTGCTAAGTCAAACGACACCGCTGGTTCTGCTCACACTGCCCTACCCTATGCTCTGACCTCTTTCTCCCCTCTCTCTCCAGATGAAATCTCGCGTCTTGTGACGGCCGGCCGCCCAACAACCTGCCCGCTTGACCCTATCCCCTCCTCTCTTCTCCAGACCATTTCCGGAGACCTTCTCCCTTACCTCACCTCGCTCATCAACTCATCCCTGACCGCTGGCTACGTCCCTCCCGTCTTCAAGAGAGCGAGAGTTGCACCCCTTCTGAAAAAACCTACACTCGACCCCTCCGATGTCAACAACTACAGACCAGTATCCCTTCTCTCTTTTCTCTCCAAAACTCTTGAGCGTGCCGTCCTTGGCCAGCTCTACCGCTATCTCTCTCAGAATGACCTTCTTGATCCAAATCAGTCAGGTTTCAAGACTAGTCATTCAACTGAGACTGCTCTTCTCTGTATCACGGAGGCGCTCCGCACTGCTAAAGCTAACTCTCTCTCCTCTGCTCTCATCCTTCTAGACCTATCGGCTGCCTTCGATACTGTGAACCATCAGATCCTCCTCTCCACCCTCTCCGAGTTGGGCATCTCCGGCGCGGCCCACGCTTGGATTGCGTCCTACCTGACAGGTCGCTCCTACCAGGTGGCGTGGCGAGAATCTGTCTCCTCACCACGCGCTCTCACCACTGGTGTCCCCCAGGGCTCTGTTCTAGGCCCTCTCTTATTCTCGCTATACACCAAGTCACTTGGCTCTGTCATAACCTCACATGGTCTCTCCTATCATTGCTATGCAGACGACACACAATTAATCTTCTCCTTTCCCCTTCTGATGACCAGGTGGCGAATCGCATCTCTGCATGTCTGGCAGACATATCAGTGTGGATGACGGATCACCACCTCAAGCTGAACCTCAGCAAGACGGAGCTCCTCTTCCTCCCGGGGAAGGACTGCCCGTTCCATGATCTCGCCATCACGGTTGACAACTCCATTGTGTCCTCCTCCCAGAGCGCTAAGAACCTTGGCGTGATCCTGGACAACACCCTGACGTTCTCAACTAACATCAAGGCGGTGTCCCGTTCCTGTAGGTTCATGCTCTACAACATCCGCAGAGTACGACCCTGCCTCACACAGGAAGCGGCGCAGGTCCTAATCCAGGCACTTGTCATCTCCCGTCTTGATTACTGCAACTCGCTGTTGGCTGGGCTCCCTGCCTGTGCCATTAAACCCCTACAACTCATCCAGCGCTTGTAACGCCAGGGTAGTGGGTTCGATTCCCGGGACCACCCATACGTAGAATGTATGCACACATGACTGTAAGTCGCTTTGGATAAAAGCGTCTGCTAAATGGCATATATTATTATTATTATTATAGAACGCCGCAGCCCGTCTGGTGTTCAACCTTCCCAAGTTCTCTCACGTCACCCCGCTCCTCCGCTCTCTCCACTGGCTTCCAGTTGAAGCTCGCATCCGCTACAAGACCATGGTGCTCGCCTACGGAGCTGTGAGGGGAACGGCACCTCAGTACCTCCAGGCTCTGATCAGGCCCTACACCCAAACAAGGGCACTGCGTTCATCCACCTCTGGCCTGCTCGCCTCCCTACCACTGAGGAAGTACAGTTCCCGCTCAGCCCAGTCAAAACTGTTCGCTGCTCTGGCCCCCAATGGTGGAACAAACTCCCTCACGACGCCAGGACAGCGGAGTCAATCACCACCTTCCGGAGACACCTGAAACCCCACCTCTTCAAGGAATACCTAGGATAGGGTAAGTAAGGGTAAGTAATCCTTCTCACCCCCCTTCTCCCCCAACAAGATTTAGATGCAAGTGGCTGTTCCACTGGTTGTCATAAGGTGTATGCACCAATTTGTAAGTCGCTCTGGATAAGAGCGTCTGCTAAATGACTTAAATGTAAATGTAAATGTACTCTAATTCTGAGAAGGGAGGTCTTTACCAGATTCGGGATTCCAGACCAAATCCTCTCTGACCGAGGTCCGCAGTTCATATCAGGAATCTACAAAGAGCTCTGTACCTACTGGGGTGTAATTGCCAAGTTTACCAAAGCCTATCATCCTCAGACCAACCTGACCGAGAGGGTAAACCGAACCCTGAATGGGATGATTGCTTCATTCGTGGGGGTTCAGCACACAAGGATCAGCATCTCCCTGAATTTCGCTTTGCACTGAACTCTGCCCTGCAGGAGACTTCTGGGGTCACTCCCGCCGAACTCCACCTGGGAAGACCACTAAAAGGTCCGATGGACAGAGTCTTGCAAAGTTCCAATGTTTCACCTGACTGCCCAGCGTTTGATGCCCTACAACACCACCACACCTTGCTAGCCAGAATTGAGGCCAGCAAAACCAAAGCCAAACAACGACAGCTGAGAAACTATGACAAACATAGACGAGACGTGTTTTTCCCACCCAAGACACGTTCACATCATCTGTCAAAGGCGTCTAAGAAGTTCACTGCCAAGCTAGCTTCGAGATGGAAAGGTCCATACCGTGTAGTGCAGCAGTTGGGACCAGTGAACTACTTGGTCTGTTTGGAGGACACTGGGGAAGATGTCAGGACGGTGCATGTTGTTGACCTAAAGCCTTGCTACCCTACGGCAGAAGAGCTGGATCGCAGGCAAAAGCAACACCTGCAGGACCTCTTTGTGGAGGACTTTCCTGGTTTTGTGTAGCAGGAACATGAACCTGTCAAAGCCTGCATCCTCTCTGTTTCTACAGGCGTTGTTTTTTCATGGGGGGAGGAGTGTGGCGAAATCTGCACGGCCACTTTAAGAGCGCATGAGCAGTAAGGAAGGAGGAAATAAAGAGAGCTCATTCAGCTCTTTGGGGAGGAGCTCTTGGGTGGCGCGACAGTTTGATTGTGTGGGCTGTGCTGCAGAAGTTTTGTTTGTTTTCAGCGTGTGTAGTTTATAACGTATTTAACTCAATCATCGGTGTGGTGTAGTCGCTCTCGGTCGTGGTTGTTTTCGTTTGGGACCGCGCCCGTTATGGATCGCATGGATTAGTAGCAACATTGTTGCGAAGCTTTAACATACAAACCAACAAACCATCGGACAGTACACTGGCACGCCTGAAGACCACAACTAAGATCTCTCTTGTTCTCTTTCTCTTTTTCTCTTCCCTCTATCGTTTCAGTGCCACAGACTCTCTATTTTTTCCAATGCACTTCCCATTGAAGAGCTGGACTATTATTGCCCTGCCAGAAGTATTTGGGTGGACATTTTAATTAAAAGGGAGGTTGCTTGCAAGTTATGCATTGTTATGTGAACTGTATTGAGGTGTGGCCGAGAAGATTGTGGACATTTTTAAGGCCTTTGTTGCGTCTATGAACACCCCCCACATTAATACCCTCTGCACTCCTCCACTGGACGATAATACATATTATTGCAAATCCTCTGTTGATAACTGGGTTCTTTCTTGTATGAAGTTGCTGTTAAATTGCTCTGCCATTATTAGTATTATTATTATTATTATTATTGTTGTATGAGGTATTCTTGTTGGGGTTACCCCTGTGCTGTGATCTGGGTTTTATATGGTGTGTATTCTTTTTTCTCTCCACTGGCTATCTGGCAAACAGGCTACACTCTAGGCAGTCTCTTCTGCTGATGTGTGTGGGTCTGGTGGTGGTACTCTCTCTATTCTACTCTTTTCCTTTCGGCATGGTTAATTCCTGCCTGGCGCCCGAACAGAATCATTCTTTACCTCTCTTTAATAAATACCGCTACAACGTGAAGACCAATACAGGCAAGGCACTGGAGCCCAAATATTCCTCAAAAAACTTTAAGGCTAGCAATAAAGCCAGTGTCTCTTGTTCAATGGTGGAGTACCTTGACTGGCACGAGTTGAATTTACAGGAGTTACAAATACGTAATCTCTAGCTGACACCTTTGCTAACAGGTATTGTGCCAATTTAAAACTTGTACTAGACAGTTCACAGAATTGTCAATTTAAAGAAATGTAGCCAATGTATTCATTACTACATGTTACCAACATGAATTAGATAGTTAATCCAGAGATTATTACCTTTGCCTAGATTCGGCAGTCTTGTCCAGATCATCATGGCATTTGTAGTTCTTTATAATAGCAATATCAGCATCTAATTAGCATTTCATTTTGGGGGGTGAATACAGGCAAATATATTGAGTCACCTTGTCCTAGAGAGATTTGTGGTTCTCAAAATGGATAAGCCTACACGAAACACATCCCTTATTTGTTTCTGAAATCGCATATGGGAAAAATGAATGTTGGAAAAACAATTGGAAACATTTCCCTGTTTGACCGCTAGGTATTATGGGTATTATGACTAATATTGTGGTACTCTATTGTCGGTTTGTTTATTGTATGTGATTTAAAAAAGCTTAAGCAGCCCATGCGTGCTATGGGCACAACAAAGGGGGATGGGGATGCAAGAGGGAGGGACAAAGGGCTCTATTCAATTTGTAGCACTGAGGATCCACTATAAAGCAATGTTCCACGGATCTTCCTTTGACAATACGGATTGTAACCAGCCCAAAGTCTGAGTGGTAAAAAAGCATTACCACCACGTCTGCTCCAAAAGGAAGAGGTGGGTTAACAACCCGGTCAGCGGTAACAAAGATGTTCTATTAGATTGACAAAATAGTAAGGTGACCACTCTAACAATGGAAATACATGTTCTCAAAGAGGGAAGGCAGGCCAGCGGAAGCGAGATTAGGTGGGACCATTCTAGTCAATGAGAGGGCAGAACAATAGGCAAAACTCCCATATTTTTTACTTTGAATTTGCCGAAATGCCAACGTGTCCACTTCTATCAGTGCATTCATAACAACCTAACCATTATGAAACTTAGCAATTAACAATTACATTTTTTTGTTGACCAAATTCCACACTCATTGACCTAAAAAGTGGTCAGATTTTGGGCAGACTAAAACCTCTCGCTTCACCTCTTCCTCTCTGGTGATAATGTTGATTAGCAAGAGCAGCTGACTAGGGACTTTATGCTGTGGGCAAGATAGGGACTGGGAAGGAGAAGGAACGGGGAGAAAGAAAGTGAGGAAAAGAGGAGAGAGAAACTGATGAAGAAAGAGAGATGCAGTGAGAGAGTGCGAATCCGGATAGGCCCAACAGAGCAGCTCATTATTGACCATTTCCATTCCAGGTGCCAAACTAAATAAAAATAGATTATTTGCCAATTACATCACTGTGCTCCTTTTCACTTAATTCCTTGAGACCTGTTCCTGTCACACCATGATCTGTCTTTGTACTTGTCTCCACACCCCTCCAGGTGTCGCCCATCTTCCCCACTGTATTTATACCGTGTTCGCTGTTTGACTGTTGCCAGTTTGTTTTGTCTGTCAAGCCTACCAGTGGTTTTCCTCTTGCTCCTGTCTTTTTCTATAGTTCCTGTTTTCTAGTTTTCCCGGTTTTGACCATTCTGCCTGCCCTGAGCCTACCTGCCGTTCTGTACCTTTTGACTCTGATCTGGATTACTGACCTCTGCCTGCCCTTGACCTGTCATTTTGATTGCCCTGTTCTATTAATAAGCTTTTGTTACTTCTACTTTTGTTACTTCGACACTGTCTGCATCTTCCCTAAAACGTGATAGTCCCAATATTTTTTCCCCAAACCACTGACTTCCACATCCTACAACATCATCCACCATTCAGTTCCATTGATCTGAGGATCCCAGATGAGAAAAGCATTCCTTTCTGTTCCAAATCTTAGCCTTCGGACCTGTACATTTTGATTTAAGAGTAAGAGGTGCCCCTAAATGAAAGGAAAAAATGTACACTCATTTCAAATGCCTGGTGTCAGATTCCCTCTCATTTAAATTACTGAGTAAAAACATTTGACAGGTTGAATAAACCAAAAGCTTCAATGAGCTTCTGTCACTCAATGGTGTGACTCTATACATGAGGAATGCTTTACAGGTAAAATACGCATTCTAGTAGGCTACA
The DNA here is from genome assembly GCF_023373465.1 of Oncorhynchus keta. Taxonomy (NCBI): domain Eukaryota; kingdom Metazoa; phylum Chordata; class Actinopteri; order Salmoniformes; family Salmonidae; genus Oncorhynchus; species Oncorhynchus keta. Next base: position 50,306,567 of record NC_068455.1, on the reverse strand, counting down.
TGATTATGGTTGCAAAATTCTAGGGGTCTCATTTATCAATCATGCGTATGCAAAAATGTCTATAAACCATGCATGGGATCATTTCCACAGAAAGTGTGCGATTTATCATTATGAACGTTTGGTTGATCATGTGGGTAAATTTACACACAGCCATGACCATGCGTACACACAGTGCCAAGTGTGGGGAAAATATGTTGAAATTGTGAGAGCAATAATAAAAATAAGTGTCATTGTATTTCCATTGTGAATTTACATGCTATATAATTTGACCACAAGTGGATTTAGGTGATAATAATCCATATAAAGTACAGTACTTTGTTAAATTAGAGGCATGTGTGAAAGTGTGTTGAAATACTATAAAAGACTGAGATAATGGAAAATAAAAGTATGAGATGGCTGATCTTGCCGTTTGTAGATGTGGCTTATGCTGCATTTCGCAGAGAACGCATTTTGAGAGAGAGGTGGGACTTTTTCTTCAGATATCGTTTCCCAACCCCAATTTTAGAGGATTTTTGCGAGGATTTAAGACCTACTTTAAAAAGGCAAACACATGCCATTCCAGTACACACCCAAGTGCTATCCACCTTCGGGTTCTGATCGGCATCTCAAGCCTTTGATGAGCCAATGTTTTAGATGCACTCATCAGCAAAACTATCAGTAACACAAAAAAATGTCCATACACCATTGCACATCAGGTTGAAATCTAAAGGGGTTTATTTTCTTTGGCACCCACATCACCATAAAAATCACCATCCCAAAATGATTTAACTATGTGAATAGAAAATGCTTCCACTCTTTATGTGCAGGTAATAGGTTATGCAAAAGACACTGCTGAATGATGTGGCAAGGTAGCCAGTTGGAACACATGACTCATTCTGTAGAACAGCAATGATGGCTATAAGCCTACAGGAGGGAGCTGTTAAGGATGGTGGCTTATTGGTGAGTGTTTCCTACTCATTTGAAGTATATTTGCCATTGATAAAGCAACTTGAATTGTACAAATGGTCCTCACTTTGTAGCTATGTTTTTATAATTTACTGGTCAGTCAAGCCACACCTGACCGAGCCAAATAAAACCTTTTGGTTGTAGCCAATCTCTGACTCCTGGCACCTCTATTTCAGTCTGAGCCGATCATTTCATGGTATGGCATTGTACAGTATATTCCCCACATGCTTTAAAGGGATAATTGTATGCTATATTTGTAGATTTTCAAGTTGAACATAGTACAACATTCACAGTCCCTTACAACGGTGATAGTGCTGTTCTTAACACACTGTGATAGTTTGATTTTAGCGTCTCCTGGTGGTAATATTAACAGGCAAGCCCTGACTAGCTAGGTTACCTGGATGTCATCGGCAAAGCTCATCTAATGTTGGCTCTTGTAGCCGGGACCTCTGTTTCTGACCCGAGTATAAGCGTGTCCGATTCCTAACATTTGGAGTTGGATCCGGAGATGGACAGCAAAGTCATGAATGGTGAGACCTGTGATATGTTCCCCGTTATACACAAAACTGTAAACAACTTGTTGCCTCAAAAGACAGGATAATTCATGAGAAAAGGGTCCTAAAAGAATGTACATTTTATTAATAATCATTTTGTCATCTTCATGTTTTTTCTGCATGATAAAATACATTTCTGAACTAGTACTTCTTACCAAATATGTGGTGATCTGGTACAAAATGTGCAAGTAAGCAAGCAAGCGGAAAGGCAGCCTCACTGTGTGCTTTTCTCCCGCCCTTCAAACTCCAAACTCAATGCAAAGCATTGACATGACTTGCGCGTTGCTACCTTATACTGCCAGCTAACAGGAGCCGAAAGGAAGGCAGAGAGCTTTGCTGCCTTTCATGTGTCAATATGTTCCAATTTGTCACACCGTGATGTGTTTCACCTGTCTTGTGCTTGTCTCCACCCCCCACCAGGTGTCTCCTATTTTCCCCATTGTCCACTGTGTATTCATGTGTTTTGCTTTTTGTGTATTGTTGTGTATGATAATGAGTATTTTAATGTGTAAGAATGTGTAGTTGAATGCATTTATTGTATTTTGATGTGTATTGTGGTGCTATACATGGCTCATCTGGAAAAGAGACCTTGGTCTTAGCATTGACTCCCTGTCAAAATAAAGATTAAATAAACAATGATTTGAGTTGAGTGCACTAGCGGGCGCTCAGGAGTGCACTAGCGGGCACCCCCTCGGCCCTCAGGATCAGGACCGGGAGAAACTGGTCCACCCAGTGATAACGGAAAACAGCAAGGCAACATTGACATTTCATTGAATATCAGTTTGGAAAATGTTATTATAAAACACAGCTGTTAATACTAACAATATATAAACAAAGATAAATAATTCAAACATGTTACACAATTAGAATTATAACTTATTAGCACAGTGTGGCCACTACTAACATAGGACATGACTGCCTAAGTTGCAATACAAGTGATACTATGTAAATGACAGTTTGTGCAGTTTTCAGGAACAGTGAATGGCATGGACAGAAACAGGAATAACTGGTCCAAAAATGTACTGGGACCAAACAAGCCCACTGGGCACAGATGTCAATTCAACGTCTATCCCACAATGGTTCAACATAATTTTCCATTGAAAATGGAAAGAGAGCAGAAAGCCCTCATGGCTTGGGTCATCGTTTTTCAAATACTCGGCTTCATTGTCTATTTACATGCCCATCTGCACATTCCTGAACAACAACCTTTGACCTTTCAGTAGTTACGGGTTACACTTCCCACAATTACCCAATAAGTGGGCCATTGTTAACCTGATGTCAATCAGGTTAAGAGCGTGAAGCCCTTTTGGGTAAGTAACTCTAAAGCTGCTGGGCTCTGACCTTGGTGACCTCCAGACAGCCCACACTGATTATTTTAACACTCTGCTCCCAGTCCTGTCCAGGCATGTACCCAGGATATGTGTATGCGTAAGCCTACAGTATGCATCGGTCTGTGTTTGTGTAGGTCCCTGCTGCATTTGCAGTGATATGGAAGAGAAAAATCATTGCATCCATTGCCTGATATAGGTTATCTATGCTCTTCAAAGTTGGTGTTTGGAGTATGTTATGCACAAATGATGTGTAGTGTGTCAGAACTCTGAGCAGAACTCTACTTTTCGGTGGGTACCCATAAAAAAGCAGAGCATGAAGTTTTCCTCAAATAGGTGAGAAAAATGCTGAGCAGACTAAAATGTAGGCTATCCATGCAAGTAGTGCGTGTGGAATATGTGCTTGACATAACCGAAGCGTAAGCATTGACCCTATTGAAATGAAACTGCTGATGCATAAAAGCATATGCTTTGGGCACAGATTTGAGATCATTTTCAGAAAGCCAGTAAAAAAGGAAGACGTTTTTTTGCACCCAGAAGCTTAAAATGTAACAATTAGCAAAAAGAGAAACATTCCGAGATGTTTTCTCACAACCTCTGAACAAAAATATAAATGCAACATGTAAAGATTCCTGAATTTTTCCATATGGACAAAAAGATTCTCTCAAATGTCATGCACAAGTTTGTTTACCTCCCTGTTAGTGAGCATTTCTCCTATGCCAAGATAATCCATCCACCTGACAGGTGTGGTATATCAATAAGATGATTAAACAGCATGATCATTTCACATCCTATTCTACTGTTTCTTAGTCTATGCCGCTCTGACATTGCTCGCCCAATTATTTATATATTCTGAATTCTATTCCTTTACTTTAGATGTCTGTATTATTGTGAAAATGATGCAACAGAAGATAAAATGCGGAGAAGTCTGTCAATAATATAGCGCTGCTCTGCTTTCTTAACAAGGCAGGTCCTACAAGCCCCAGTTTTGTCGCACCTGGATTACTGTCCAGTCGTGTGGTCAGGTGCCACAAATTGGCCAAGAACAGGGCAGCACGGCTGACCCTTAAATGTGCATAGAGAGCTAACTTTAATAATATGCATGCTCCTGCCTCAAAATAGATTGACTTTATCCCTACTTACATTTGTGAGAGGTATTGACATGTTGAAAGCACCGAGCTGTCTGCTAAAACTACGAGCACATAACTCAGAAACCCATGCATGCCCCATAAGACATGTCACAAGAGGTCTCTCTACAGTCCCCAAGTCCAGAACACACAGGCACACACACATGATAACATATGCACTATACACACAGGTACACATGGATTTTGTCTTGTACATATGTGGTAGTAGAGAAGTGGCCTGAGGGCAAACACTTAATCTGTTGTGAATTGTAATGTAATCTTTTTAATTGTATATGTATATGCCTTAACTTTGATCGATCCTAGGGAGAGTTGCGGCTGCCTTGGCAGCATCTAATGGAACTCCTTAATAAATACAAATACCTCATTGTTAACCTTCAGACATATAAGTTACCAGACATGGACTCAGGGATGGCTAACCCTGGAGATCCCTTCAATCTCAACAGAGTTAGGTAAATCTGATTTTTCTGTTTTTTTTTCATGTGGAATGATCTCCAAAACTCCTTAAAGTTGGTGGTGTTGGTGCCTCTAGGGCAATTCAGGCAGATAGTTTGTTTCATATAATTGTGTTTTTGCTTTTCGTGCTTTGTTTTTGCTTTTCATGTATTGCATAATTGATGTGTATACAATATGTATTGTGTAATTGTTGTTTATTGGTGTGTTCATCAAGGGCTCATCTGCTAAAGAGACCGTGGTCTCAACATGACTCACTGTTTAAAAAAAGGTACAAAAAAATAAATAATGTGTCTGGGGCTCCAGAAATGCATTTAGCTGAGACCACAAATATATCATGCCCAGAGTGAGGCAATTGGGTGAAGGAGAACGGCATTTGTTTGAATGTTTGGATACAACTGAGATTCAGTAAAATGGAACGTTGTCATGATGTTGGCTTGATGGGGAGGTTTATGACCCCCATAAATGACCCCCCTCTACACATAGATTCACATGGAATTGTTGTGAAATTTAAATGTTTAAATATGTAAACTATTTGTAAAGATTAAATGTAATTTAGCTTCTTAATGAGAGAACGGTTTGTCATAGAGTAAACTCTGCCAACTCAGTGGCCCCGCCCATGTGAACAGACAGTGGTTGTAAACTATGAAACACGGCCCTCTCTCCCAATCCTATATACCCCTTGACGAAAATGTAACTTTCTGTTCCGAGGACGTTAGGGTGACGGTCCTACGTTAAAAGGGCTCAGATAATAACTTGTTCCAAGGACTTGAGGACTTACCATCCCCACGTTGAAAGGACAAAGACCACCTACAGAACTAAGCCAACCTCAGCAAGAACAAAACGAAATTGGCTTCGAATTTCAATGTGAAGGTGACGACCTACACGCCGGAAGGATGAATTTCGACTACACCGGCCAGAATATAGCGTGAGCTTAAAGTATGGCAACTTGGTATGAACTTTGAACTTTTATTCACCCTAGAAGTGATACCTCCTAGCCGTTTAGTTAGCAGCACTCGCTGTAAACATGGGCTAGGAAAGGACGGACGACGTATCCATTCTACCACGCTCCAGTTCACCACTAGACAGTCTTCAAAGGACCAGTGATCCATACTGGACAACCCGGCCTCCCATCTACGACCAACCGATTGAAGTGCAGCTCAGAGTAAATATTTATTGCATTTTCCTTTTCTAAATGGCAGATTATTTAGAATGCATAAGATTCTGTATTTACGATAGAGTAGCTGCCTACAGCCCGATAGAAACATAGCTTCTCCCTTTGTTCCTCAGTCTTCCCGCTCTTTCATTCAAACCCAACCCCCTTTCCTTTGTGTAACCAGCCGTCATTTAGGCTCAGTCCACCTGGGACGCTTTCTTTATAACATAATTTGTAATCAATGTATGATCCATTCTGTGTATACCTATATGTAATTCTGTGTGATTAGTTAGGTATTTAGTAAATAAATAATTAAACCAAATGTTGTATTGCTGATTCAACTTGTTAGCAAGGGTTTGTGAAGATAACCAAGAATTTACAACTTTCCGATGAGACTAAACAACGTGACGATTAAATATTGACTGCTGTTGATGTAAAAGATTACTAGGAGTTTATTCGGAAGATAAGATAAGAGCTCTATAAACATTATTTTGTGGTGCCCCGACTTTCTAGTTAATTACATTCACCTGATTAACTTAATCCGGCATAGCCAAAGACACGACAACTTGAATGTGTACTACGCTTTGGAATAATGTAGTCTTAAACTCTGACCTGGCTCCATCCCCTCTTTTCTTACTACCCCCCAAACTGCAAAGGAACATTGTTGAGACAGGGAGGCATAGTACGTTCATACTCGTGTGGTCCAACAGGTGCTGGCCATGGGGAGAGGCTCATTGAAGCTAAAGACAGTGCTCTGGTAGTACATGTGAAACGCAGTGGTGTAAAGTACTTAAGTAAAAAAAACTACTTAAGTAGTTGTTTTGTGTAACAGGTACTTTACTTTGATATCTATACTTTTGACAACTTTTACTTTTCCTCCAATACATTCCTAAAGAGAATAATATACCTTTTACTCCATACATTTTCCCTGACACTCGTTACATTTTTAATGCTTAGCAGGACATGAAAATGGTCCAATTCATGCACTTAAAGAGAACATCCCTGGTCATCCCTACTGCCTCTGATCAGGCAGACGCACTAAACATAAATTCTTAGTTTGTAAATGATGTGTGAGTGTTGGAGTGGGCCCCTGGCTATCTGCAAATTAAAAAACTGTGCAGTCTGGTTAGTTTAATATAAGAATTAGAAATGTATACTTTTACTATTGATACTTAAGTATATTTTAGCAATTACATTTACTTTTGATACTTAAGTAGATTTAAAAGCAAATACTTTAACTTTTACTTAAGTAGTATTTTACTGGGTGACTAAATTTTACTTGATTCATTTTTATGAAGGTATCTTTACTTTAACTCAATGACAATTAGGTACTTTTTACACCACTGGTGTAAAAAAAACACTGACATAGCTTACACTTATGAAGGCAATGCTGATCTGTCTGCGGCAAACTGATTTTTCAAGATATGAGAACAACTGAGTCATTACTAGCACACAAGAGAACAAAATAGGACTAAGAACCATTTATATTTGCACGTCTCCAGCCAGATTCCCTTCTGTCTCTACCACAGGTGGTTGAACTACATGTGGTTTGAGTTTAATGTACCAACAGTCCTGGTGTCTCAGATGTCAGTTAATGAATATTACATCTGAAGTCGGAAGTTTTTCAACCAATCCTACAAATTTCTTGTGAACAAACAATAGTTTTGGCAAGTCGGTTACACAAGTCGTTTTTCCAAAAATTGTTTACAGACAGAATATTTCACTGTATCACAATTCCAGTGGGTCAGAAGCGTACATACACTAAGTTGCCTGTGCCTTTAAACAGCTTGGGAAATCCCCCAATATGATGTCATGGCTTTAGAAGTTTCTGATATGCTAATTGACATCATGTGAGTCAATTGGAGGTGTACCTGTGGATGTATTTCAAGGGCTACGTTCAAACTCAGTGCATCTTTGCTTGACATCATGGGAAAATCAAAGGAAATCAGCCAAGACCTCAGTAAAAAAATGGTGGACCTCCACAAGTCTGGTTCATCCTTGGGGGCAATTTCAAAACACCTGAAGGTACCAAGTTCATCTGTACAAACAATAGTATGTAAGTATAAACAACATGGGACCACGCAGCCGTCATACCGCTCAGGAAGGAAACATGTTCTGTCTCCTAGAGATGAACGTACTTTGGTGCAAAAAGTGCAAATCATCCCCAGAACAACAGCAAAGGACATTGTGAAGATCCTGGAGGCAACAGGTACAAAAGTATCTATATCCCCAGTAAAACGAGTCCTATATCGACATAACATGAAAAACGATTCAGCAAGGAAGAAGCCACTGTTCTGAAACCGCCATAAAAAAGCCAGACAACGGTTTGCAACTGCACATGGGGACAAAGATCATACTTTTTGGAGAAACGTCCTCTGTTCTGAAGAAACACAAATAGAACTGTTTGGCCATAATGACAATCGTTATGTTTGGAGGAAAAAGTGTGAGGCTTGCAAGCTGAAGAAAATTATCCCAACCATGAAGCACGGGGGTGGCAGCATCATGTTGTGGGGGTGCTTTGCTGCAAGAGGGACTGGTGCACTTCACAAAATAGATGGCATCATGAGGCAGGAAAATTATGGCTCTTCCAAATGGGTCTTTCAAATGGAAAATGACCCCAAGCATACTTCCAAAGTTGTGGCAAAATGGCTTAAGGACAACAAGGTCAACCTATTGGATTGACCATCACAAATCCCTGACCTCAATCCTACTTAAAATTTGTGTGCAGAATGGAAAAAGTGTGTGCGAGCAAGGAGGCCTATACACACCTGACTCAGTTACACCAGCTCTGTCAGGAGGAATGGGCCAAAATTCACCCAACATATTGTGGGAAGCTTGTGGAAGACTACCTGAAACGTTTGACCCAAGTTAAACAATTTAAAGGCTATGCTAGCAAATACTAATTGAGTGTATGTAAATTTCTGACTCACTGGGAATGTGATGAATGAAATAAATAAGGATCTCTACTATTATTCTGACATTTCACATTCTTGACCTAAGACAGGGATTTGTGAAAAACTGAGTTTAAATATATTTGGCTAAGGTGTACTTCCGACTTCAACTATAAGAGGAGAATTAAGTGAATGGAGGGAGGTTTCTGAGTCAAAGGTGAACAAGGTGAGTAGCTCACTAAAGAACTCTAAAGCCAAGGATGTGTTTGGGCTGGACTCCTTTATTAAAAACTACAAAGAGTCACTCATTGGCCCCATTACTAAGTTCACCAACACATCTATTGACCTGGGGGTGTTTCCAAGGGTATGGATGTCGGCCATAATAACAGCCATCTTTAAATCAGGTGAACCTGCTGACGTGAGTAACTACAGGCCCATTAGTATACTATCTGTGGTGTCGAAGGTTGTTGAAAATTGTGTAGCAGAACAACTGATTGCCCACCTCAACAACAACCCCTTCACATCACACTCCACACAGTTTGGCTTCAGAGCGAAACACTCCACAGAAACGGCCAACTGCTTTCTTCTGGAAAATGTGAAGTCCAAGATAGACAAAGTGGGCGTTGTTGGGGCTGTGTTTCTGGACCTAAAGAAGGCTTTTGATACTGTTAACCAAGAGATTCTCATCACAAAATTGTCCAAGTTCAACTTTTCCCCCGATGCCTTGAGATGGATGAAATTATACCTTGAAGAAAGAACTGTGTCAGAGGGAGCAATGAGCTGTCGCCCACTCTTTGCTATGATATGGGCGTGCCCCAAGGGTCAATACTGGGGCCCCTCCTGTTCAGCCTGTACGTTAATGATCTGCCTTCTGTCTATACTGGGTCTGAAGTTCAAATGTATGCAGATGATAAAGTGATATATGCTTGCAAAGAGCAAACAAGCTGCACAAGAACTCACTACTGTAATGGTCCAGGTTACAAAGTGGCTCAGTGACTCATGTTTGCATCTCAATGTGAAAAAAACTGTCTACATGTTCTTCACAAAGAGGGCAACAGATGAAACTGAGCCAGATGTCTGTGTCAGGGGAGAAGCTCCAGGTGGTATCTGATTTTAAGTACCATGGCATCATACTTGATTCCAACCTCTCTTTTAAAAAGCAGTGGAAAAAGGTCATTCAAATAACCAAATTCAACCTAGCTAATTTCCGATTTATGCGAAATTGTTTGACTACAGAGTTAGCAAAACTGTACTTCAAATCTTTTCACGCCGCCAAACTTACCCTAGTAAAACTGACTATTCTACCGATCCTCGACTTCAGCGATTTCATCTACAAAATTAGCTTCCAATACTTTACTCAGCAAATTGGATGCAGTCTATCACAGTGCCATCCGTTTTGTTACCAAAGCGCCTTATACCACCCACCACTACGACCTGTATGCTCTAGTCGGCTGGCCCTCGCTACATATTTGTCGACAGACCCACTGGCTCCAGGTCATCTATAAGTCTATGTTAGGTAAAGCTCCGCTTTATCTCAGCTCACTGGTCACGATAACACCCACCCGTAGCACGCGCTCCAGCAGGTATCTCTCACTGGTCATTCCCACAGCCAACACCTCCTTTGGCCGCCTTTCCTTCCAGTTCTCTGCTGCCAGTGACTGGAATGAGTTGCAAAAATCGCTGAAGCTGGAGGCTTACATTTCCCCCACTTTAAATATCAGCTATCTGAGCAGCTAACCGATCGCTGCAGCTGTACATAGTCCATCTGTAAATAGCCCACCTCATCCCCATATTGTTTTAATTTACTTTGCTGCTCTTTTGCACACCAGTATCACTACTTACACACCATCATCATCAGCTCATCTATCGCTCCAGTGTTAATCTTCTAAATTGTAATTACTTTGCTACTATGGCCTATTTATTGCCTTACTTCGTCATGCCATTTGCACACACTGTATATAGACTTTCTTTTTTTATATATTGTGTTATTGACTTGTTTATTCCATGTGTAACTCTGTTGTTTCTGTCGCAATGCTTTGCTTTATGTTGGACAGGTCGCAGTTGTAAATGAGAACTTGTTCTCAACTAGCTTACCTGGTTAAATAAAGGTGAAATAAAAATATATTTTTTTGTTAAACAGAAAGCCCAAACATATGGCAGCAGATTCACAAGGTCTGCCATGAGAGGTGACTGTATAGTTCCCTTAAGGAAAAGCACCTTTAGTAAATCCGCTTTCTCTGTGAGAGCTTCCCATGTCTGGAATACACTGCCATCAGACACACAACTGCGCCACCCATCACACTTTCTCAAAAAAACATGAAGACATGGCTAAAGGTCAATCAGATTTATGAACATACGTTTTGCCGCTTTCCATGTTGTCTGTTGTTGTCTGTAGCCTGAGCTGTGGAAACACTTTGTTGCTTTTATGGATTTTGTCTGTTGCTTGTGCTATGTTGCTCTGTCTGTATGCCATGTCTTGCTTGTCCTATGTTGCCCTGCATGTGCTCACTGCTCATTGATTGTCTGTATTGTAATTGTTTTTAATAACCTGCCCAGGGACTGCGGTTGAAAATTAGCCGGCTGGCTAAAACTGTCACTTTTATTGAAACGTTGATTAATGTCACGCCCTGACCTTAGTTATCTTTGTTTTCTTTATTATTTTGGTTAGGTCAGGTTGTGACAAGGGTGGTTTGTTTAGTTTTTGTATTGTCTAGGGGTATTTGTAAGTTTAGGTGTTTTATATGTCTATGGTTGCCTAGATTGGTTCTCAATCAGAGGCAGCTATGTATTCGTCTCTGATTGAGAACCATATTTAGGTAGCCATATTCCTTGGTTATTTTGTTTGTTGTTATTCTATGTTTAGTTGCCTGTTCTGCACTAGCCATATTGCTTCACGGTTCGTTTTGTTTAGTTCTGTTCAGTGTTCTCTATTATTAAAGAGTAATGTTCGCTTACCACGCTGCGCCTTGGTCTCCTCTTTATGATGACCATGACAATTAATGTGCACTGTCCTTGTAAAAATAAAATAAACTCAAACTCAATGAGATGTGATGGCACCCAATCGAAACAGCTCCTGTTACACACTCCCCCATCTATATGAATCCCAAATGAGCTGCAGGCTCCGGGAATTATATCCGCTTCATACCCTCTGCATCATGCTTCATACCCTCCACTCTCTATCTACTCCTTGACTGCACATTATAAACATGTATGCTGCAAAATTAATTGAAAAGAGAAAGATGAGGTGATGGCAATTAGAGAGAGACTGCTCAAATAAAAACGCTTTCTCTTTGGTAAACAAAAAACTCCAGCCACTACATATCTTATAATACACAAACGTATGCATACACTGTTAACCATGGCCGCTCCCATGAGGAGTGCATCATGTCTGATTAAACACCAAAAAATTCCCTGGATGCATACCCGTCATAGTTCATTACATCGTAGAATTTGAAAACAAATTACTGGACTCACTGTACTCAAAAACAAGTTTCTCACCATGCATGCAGTGCAATAAATATAATTATTGGACTGTCTCATTGCTCAAAGATCCACAACGTTTATACTCTGCACTCTTTCCCTAATTGCCATTTTATCCCGAAGAAAATGAACATGAGACGCAGGTGGCAAGCAACATTCTCACTTTAATGGATGACCTTCCTATTTACTCAGATTGTAATCAATTAAGTTCACCAAGGTGTAACTTCCAATTACTTTTGAGGCATTTTGAGAAATAAATGCAAGCAAAACAATTATCCCTCCTTGAGCGCCAGTCTCTACTGTTGCGCCAGAAAGACTTTAAAAATGCATTCTTCTGGAAGTGCCTTTCTGCTGACAGTGAAAAATAAACCCTCCACTCTTATGTTTACCATTTCCATTTTGGAGGGTTGGAGTTTGAAGGAGTGCATTTATGGTGGAGACCCGGAGGTGGTAGGAGATTTCTTTATTTTCTTTTGTGAAGCTAATAGTGACAGAAACAAAACACTACTTGTGTGCAGGGCCTGAAATAGAAATGTGTATCTGTTCTTGTTGAGCTGCGATAAGATAATGTTTACCAGAGAGTAGGTGGGAGGAGTACATATTTTTCCAAGGCTTGTGTGTTGAAACTAAAACAGTGAGCCTCCATAAAACACACTGATACTAATGATGGCTGCACTTGTAGTCCATGGTCAACTATTGCAGCCAACTATTTGGTTATATTTTCTGGTGTATTTTCCTATGTATACATTGTGTGTAATTATACGATGCAGGGCTCCCTTGCAAATGAAACCTTGGTTTCAATGGGTTGCACATCAAATACATTTTGATTGGTATAATTGTGTAACACCACACATTGCTATAATCCTGGCCGTAGGAATAGACCTATACACCAGTAGATCATATTTTACAAAAAAACTCAACTGAATAGTGACTTGACTTTAGGATCAAGACTGGGGTATGTGACTGCTGGACTGATGTGAAAGATATTGATAGTCAAAAATATTTCATCTGCACTTTATGCCACAGAGGGCAGAGTCAAAGCTTGCCCCTGTGGTCCATCCTCTGTGTCGGAGGCAATCGCAAACCACCCAGTCATGTCCCTGACCTCCACGCGGCGGCCCAGGGCCTCTTATCAAGGGAGTACACTGTTGGAACACAAGTCCACATCATCAGAGAGGGTGAAAAGAATCAGGGACCATCCACATTCCCTTCTCACATCTGTTTGTGCATTCCATTGCTGGGAATGTCGCTGCCAAAGTTTTTTTCATTTGCGGGATGGATTAATGTGAAGTGACAAGGCCCGGCAGCTCAGACATTTTCCCGTCTGCATGACTACCTTTGCCCGGCTAACTGTGTTCCTGCTAATGAGGCTGGGCAGGCCTGGAAAAAAAACATTAATTGTCCAAGAATTCAAATGCTATTTAATTGCTTCCCATTAATTGCAGGATGACCCTTCGCTCACCGCATTACATTATTATATTATAAATAATACTGATCCTCTTGAGATCAATAACTGCAAGGTAGCAACCACAATGTATGATGCAGCACTGATTCTAAACAATTACGACTTTGAGAGAACAAAACTACGAGCGAAATTATTGAATTACTTCTTCAGATGCCTCTCACCCTGGCTCAGGTGGTTAATGCATCATGATATACAAAACAAGACATTCATTAAAAGTGTTGGGGCTGGTAGAGAAGGATATGATTAAAACCTCTTGGTGCTTAGGGGGCAGTATTTTCATTTTTGGAAAAATAACGTTCCCATTTTAAACGGGATATTTTGTCAGGAAAATATGCTAGAATATGCATATAATTGACAGCTTTGGATAGAAAACACTCTAATGTTTCCAAAACTGTAAAGATATTGTCTGTGAGTCTAACAGAACTGATGTTGCAGGCGAAAGCCTGAGAAAAATGCAATCTGGAAGTGCCCCAGGTTTTGAAAGCGCTGCGTTCCAATGACTCCCTATTCAGCTGTGAATGTACAATCAACGAGCTTATGCTTTCTACGTATTCCGACGTAGTTTTACGCATTTCTGTTGAAGAATAGCCGTAGGCGACCACATTGCGTAAGTGGTCACATGGTGGCTCCGAGAGAGATTCTCGCGTAAAATACAGAGGTAGCCATTACTCCAATCGGTCCTACCGAAAAACGAATTGTCCCGACGGATATATTATCGAATAGATATTAGAAAAACACATTGAGGATTGATTATAAACAACGTTTGCCATGTTGGTCGATATTATGGAGCTAATTTGGTGACCGCAATTTCCGGGCGATTTCTCAGCCAAACGTGAAGAACAAATGGAGCTATTTCGCCTACAAAAATAATATTTTGGGAAAAAATTAACTTTGGCTGTCTACCTGGGAATCTCGTGAGTGAAAACATCCAAGTTCAAAGGTAAACAATTTAATTTGATTGCTTTTCTGATTTCCAATTTCTGTGACAAGGTTGCCTGCTGCTAGCAAGGCATAATGCTATGCTAGGCTATGATAAACTTACACAAATGCTTGTCTAGCGTTGGCTGTAAAGCATATTTTGAAAATCTGAGATGACAGGGTGATTAACAAAAGGCTAAGCTGTGTTCCAATATATTTCACTTGTGATTTTCATGAATAGGAATATTTTCTAGGAAGATTTATGTCCGTTGCGTTATGCTAATTCGTGTCAGGCGATGATTACGCTCCCGGTTTGAGAGTCACAAGAAGTTTAAAATGGAGAGCATGGAAGACAATGTTTGAGTTCCTTCTCCTTCGAGCTGTCAGGCATACCTACCATATGCATGTTCATTATGGGCAGGATAAGGGTACCACTGACACTAAGACATGACTGCCTGTGAACAGAGTGGCAGGATCAGCACGGAAACCCACCAAACAGTCACCCTCTCGGGCACAGTTTGGCCTTTCCATTTCCTCTCATCTATTTCCTGTTGCTGGTTTGCTCATCATTGGGGTGTTTGTTGTCATGTTTGTACAGTGCAGAGGCAGTCTCCAATATTGCAAGGCACAACAACACTCCTACAGACACAGGCTGTATTCCAGTAGTCTTAGATAGCTTCCTTTCCCTGTCTCTTTACTGAAGTTAGTCCTTATAGACAAGGAAAAGGAACCGTGTACTGTACAGTATGTGAATCATGAGGTCCTTGCAGATCTGTGGTTATGAGGCAAAAGAGACCAGGAAAGGACGTTTTTCAAGTCTACTGTTATAAAGCCACATACAAGCATTTCGGAACTGGCCTGCCCTCTGTCACTCTGTTCTTTGTCATAACCAATCATGAACATGCACAAATTCATAATTAATGTTATTCCAGTGCCACTGTAAGAGCAATGATACAATCTTATGAAAATTCTTCCAGTGCCTGCAGGGGTCTTTTGAGTTCAAATGCTATAGTATACTATGGTTTTTCCAATTTTCTGGAAGCTTGCGTTGGGGTTCGGGTATTTTCTGTATACAAGGGAGTTCATTTCTTGTGACTAATGTTTTTTGTTTTTAGAGTTGCGACCGCATCTAGGGTATTACGCAATGTTACATTTAGATATTCGGTTAGGTGGTTAAAAGATGTGTACTCCAACATTCTTGGGTAGGTGGAGGGAGTCAGGAAGGGCATCTAGGAATCTTTGGGTTGTCCGATAATTTCTAGCGTGGCTTTTCATAATCCTTTGTTTTGGTCTGAGCACTTCAGGATTATGAGGAAAAACACTATTATTGTTTCATCAGACCAGAGGACATTTCTCATAAAAGTACAATCTTTGTTCCCATGTGCAGTTGCAAACCGTAGTCTGGCTTTTTTATGGCGGTTTTGGAGCAGTGGCTTCTTCCTTGCTGAGTGGGCTTTCAGGTTATGTCGATATAAGACTCGTTTTACTGTGGATATACTTTCGTACCTGTTTCTTCCAGAAACTTCACACGGTCCTTTGCTGTTGTTCTGGGATTGATTTGCACTTTTCGCACCAAAGTACGTTCATCTCTAGGAGACAGAATGCATCGCCTTCCTGAGCGGTATGACGGCTGCATGGTCACATGGTGTTTATACTTGTTCATCTATACAAACAATAGTACGCGTGGTACCTTCAGGCGTTTGGAAATTGCTCCCAAGGATGAACCAGACTTGTGGAGGGCTACAATTATTTGGCCGATTTCTTTTGATTTTCCCATTGAAATACATCCACAGGTACACTTCCAATTGGCACAAATGATGTCAATTAGCCTATCAGAAGCTTCTAAAGCCATGACATCATTTTCTGGAATATTCCAACCTTTTTAAAGGCACAGTCAACTTTCTGTATGTAAACTTCTGACCAACTGGAATTGTGATACAGTGGATTATAATTGAAATAATCTGTCTGTAAGCAATTGTTGGCAAAATTACTTGTGTCATGCACAAAGTAGATGTCCTAACCAACTTGCCAAAAATATAGTTTGTTAACAAGAAATGTGTGGATGGTTGAAAAACGAGTTAATGACTCCAGCCTAAGTGTATGTAAACTTCCGACTTCAACTGTATATTACAAGTGCCCATCCAAGACGGCTCAAGGTCATTGGCCACAGAAATGACGTCAAATCACGTTTTATGTACAGTAGCTTTGATTGGACTAATCGTGTCAACATTTTACTTTCAATCTAGCTAGCAGTCATCATTGTGAATCAAGTCCATTGGCAAATCCTTTTTAATCCTTGTCATATGAAGATAAATAATGAAGAGAAAATATAGATAAAATGTATCGGTGCTCATCGGCCATTGGACATAAACATTACACAACACGTTGGAAATCTCAAATTCAACAATGAGTTGTTTGGAAGAAATCCGTTACAGTGGCTAACCGCAATCATTACAACTGGGAAGTCAGACTGGGAAAATGAGTTTTGAACAGTCATCTAGCTTGGAGTTGTAAATCTTTTTCTTTGATGACAAAATTTGCCAACGGAGGACCGCCGCGCACAACAAGATAAGTCCAAAAATGTCTTATATGCTGCTGCATTAACAATGTAATATGCCAAGTAGATATGGTCAGCCATATCAGCTATCAGCCACAGTTCTATGAACTAAGCGGTACATTCAGCTTTCTGAGCCGTGTCAGTCATGGATTTGGCAAAAGCAGTAATGCGTCAATTCATCCACCGCGTACGTTCATCCACCGCGTAAACAATCAGTGCTGTTGGTCCTCTCTGAATAAACCATAAACACGGCCCGGAGACATTCTTTAATTCACTTGTTCTGCCCAATATGACACTATGGATTTGAGGTGAAAAGGACAGAGAGCATACTAATGATCGCATTTACACTTTATTTATAGGAGAAATGCGCACCGTAGAATTACAGTGAGGGAAAGTCACATGGCGTTAAAAGTAATTGCCATGAAACATTGAGAGATCAAAGTAATTGTTTTATTACAGGGGATGACTAATTGACATGATGTACCTTTGAAGGCAAGGGGAACCACTCTTAACAGAAAGAGTAATTGCACATAGGTGCCTTAAAGATTTTCAGTGCAGCTTTTGACATTATTGATCATAGTCTGCTGCTGGAAAAACGTGTGTTATGGCTTTAGACCCCTGCTATAATATGGATAAATAGTTACTTGTCTAACAGAACAGAGGGTGGAAACCTATCAAATATAATCCAGTTAGAATCAGGAATTTCCCAGGGTAGGTCTTTAGGCCCCTTGCTTTTTTAAATTTTTACTAATGACATTAGTATGACATTAGTAATGACTTTGATTCTATTTATGCGGATGACTCTGTACACGTCAGCTACTCCAGCGACTGAAATGACTGCAACACTCAAAGGCGGTGGCCCGTTCCTGTAGGTTCATGCTCTACAACATCCGCAGAGTACGACCCTGCCTCACACAGGAAGCGGCGCAGGTCCTAATCCAGGCACTTGTCATCTCCCGTCTGGATTACTGCAACTCGCTGTTGGCTGGGCTCCCTGCCTGTGCCATTAAACCCCTACAACTCATCCAGAACGCCGCAGCCCGTCTGGTGTTCAACCTTCCCAAGTTCTCTCACGTCACCCCGCTCCTCCGCTCTCTCCACTGGCTTCCAGTTGAAACTCGCATCCGCTACAAGACCATGGTGCTTGCCTACGGAGCTGTGAGTGGAACGGCACCTCAGTACCTCCAGGCTCTGATCAGGCCCTACACCCAAACAAGGGCACTGCGTTCATCCACCTCTGGCCTGCTCGCCTCCCTACCACTGAGGAAGTACAGTTCCCGCTCAGCCCAGTCAAAACTGTTCGCTGCTCTGGCTCCCCAATGGTGGAACACACTCCCTCACGACGCCAGGACAGCGGAGTCAATCACCACCTTCCGGAGACACCTGAAACCCCACCTCTTTAAGGAATACCTAGGATAGGATAAAGTAATCCTTCTCGCCCCCCCTTAAAATATTTAGATGCACTATTGTAAAGTGGCTGTTCCACTGGATGTCATAAGGTGAATGCACCAATTTGTAAGTCGCTCTGGATAAGAGCGTCTGCTAAATGACTTAAATGTAATGTAAATGTAGTTTCAGAGAGGTTGGCAAGGAATAAGTTAAAAACTGAAAGCATTGTATTTGGAACAAAACACTCACTAAACCTGAATCATCAACTAAATCTTGTAATGAATAACGTGGAAATTGAGCAAGTTGAGAGTAACACTAGATTGTAAACTGTCATGGTCAAATCATATTGATGCAGTAATGGCTAAGATGGGGAGAAGTCTGTCTACAATAAAGCGATGCTCTGCCTTCTTAACACTATCAACAAGGCAGGTCCTACAGGCCCTAGTTTTGTCGCACCTTGACTACTGTTCAATCGTGTGGTCAGGTGCCACAAAAAAAGGAAATTGCAATTGGTTCAGAACAGGGCAGCACGGCTGGCCCTTGGATGTACACAGAGAGCTAATATTAATAATATGCATGTCACCCAGGGTAGGTACACAGTACTACATAGAGCCATGGCTACATGGGACTATTCCACATCAAGTAACTGATGCAAGCAGTAAAAAACACCTTATGGAACAGCGGGCACTGTGAAGCAACACAAACATTGGCACAGACACATGCACACACACACACGATAACATACGCACTTTACATACACATGGATTTAGTACTATAGATATGTGGTAGTGGTGGAGTAGGGGCCTGAGGGCACACAGTGTGTTGTGAAATCTGTGAATGTATTAAAATGGTATAAACTGCCTTAATTTCGCTGGACCCCCAGGAAGAGTAGCTGCTGCTTTGGGAGCAGCTTATGGGGATCCATAATAAATACAAATACAAAAGACATGTTGTGTCAATTTATCTGTGCATTTCTAGTTTCTGTCTGGTAATCCAAATGGTACTCCAGCCAGTGTGAATGGTGTGACAAACTGAAGGCCCTACTGAAATCAATATGGGTGAACTTCAGAAGAATTACATTTATTTTTTGGCTTCACATTATCTGACTTTTTTGGTAAATGTATCCAAATGCACATTTGAGGGTATATGGGAGCTTTAGCATGCCTAACAAACTGCAGAACACACACAGATGTATTATTTTTGCCTCCCAAGTTTTCTATATATTTCTTTCTTTTTATTTTCTTTATGGTTGGACATTAAAATAATGTAAAAAAAAAACAGCAAATCAGAACCTAGTGATTTAAATTGAGGAAATATGTTCCAAAGTATACCCACGCATCAAATACAAACATAAGCAAGGTTTGAAATTATTATGTTTTAGTCAAATATGATACATGTTTGGGTTTCTTGCTGTCAATTTCCACTCTACAAATTTTTGGTAATTTGTTCCAGCCCTCTGACCATCCGCTCAAGAAAAAAAATCATCCCAGGGCAGAATCTAGTTGATGATCTCTGCTGTACACCCACACATCTCCCCTTCCCCTCCTTAAAAATAACCTGTCCCACAGAAGCAACTGACGCGACAACTGTGTCTGATCAAAGGCTGTGGCATATGGACAGAAGGCCCAGCATGCAAATGCCGGCGGCCTGCATCCCATTTCAAAGCCAGGAGAGCCGAGGATGTTGTGTTCCCCATGGCCATTCGACTGAGACGAGACCTATCTTGTCACCCACACCCTGATCACATCCACTGCCCACTGTGTTGCACCCTCTAACCCCCTACCATGTCCTCATCTTTCAACCGCAGACATGCATCACTTAGAGTTCCTCAACTGAGCTGGTTTACAAAATGGGTAAGCAAACAGATGTCCTTCAGGAAATGACTGTGGCACTGGAGACAGTTTCTGCATCTCTGTGACAAGTTTTGTTCATGGTGGTCATAGAATTCACATTTGGCAAGACTAAAGACCTAGCAACCAGCAACCTGTCATTTTCTGCATCTCTCTCTTTTTTGCCTTCTGTCAATCCCTCTCTCAGTGAAACAGATGTCGTTCTAACCTTGGCCTCATCGCTCCTACTATTCCAGTCTGTCTCTGGCCCTCAGTGCTTAAGCATGGCCAGTTAGTGCCAGGCGTAGATACATGTGCTAGCTACATGTAAAGCCTGCATGCCCAGTTATGCCTCTCTCCTGATCACTGATTTACATCCCAGGGTGTAATGAGTGCCCCAGCCCAACAGGTGGCATTCATTATCACATCGGGGGGGGGATGAGGCCAGACAGACGCGGGTTATCTCCTGTCCGCAGCCCAGTCAAGCTGCCTCCCTCTGACTGGGAGCTTTGTCATTAATTGTATTTGTGTACCCTATCAACTCAGTTTAATATTTCTTACTTTATGAGTTTGGAGTGAAACATTTATCCATATCGCTATAAAAGGTTTTTTCATCCTGAAACATTTTTTACCGGAATAAGGCCAACTCTCTGCTTATAGGGATCATATGCATTACGCCAATCCCCTCATAATTACCATATCAGGCAGATTGAGATTAAGGTTCTGATTGCCCTGAGTTGGTGCAGATAACTACTTGGATGGCTGGCAAAGCACTGAAATTAAGTATTAATTAAGTATTTCCGGTTGATCCCTTAGTCATACACGTAGGCATTAAAGAAAGCCCTCCTACCATTGCCACTGCACATTTCTATCCTGCTTGACATTTTAAACCTTTATTCTCTGTGGTGCTCAGTTAAAATGACCATCCTGCTATTGCATTCTAGGATGGAATACTTCAGGAGAAATACACAGGGTTGGTGTGGAGTCCTATATACCGAGGCCGACTCCCTTCACCATCCCTCGATTACTGCATAAAGCATGCTTATTATTGAATAAAAAACACTCAAACACCACAGGAGAGAATGTGTTGCCGAGCCGCATCTTGTTTGTTCTACGTCCGAAAGCCACAGTGTAAATTGCACGTAAGGCCCATGTGACTCTAGAACCCTTCCTCAAACCTTCACTTTCGGAAGGGTATTCACTTTTTGCATGGAAAAGCTAACTAAGCCAGTGATGTTACAGCCACTTCAAAGCACTATGTAGTAAAGGTCGACCGATTGATCGGAATGGCCGATTTCAAGTTTTCATAACAATCGGAAATCGGTATTTTTGGACGCTTATTTGGCAATTTTTTTTTTACACTTTTATTTAACTAGGCAAGTCAGTTAAGAACACATTCTTATTTTCAATGACGGCCTAGGAACGGTGGTTAACTACCTTGTTCAGGGGCAGAACGGCAGATTTTTACCTTGTCAGCTCGGGGATTCCATCTTGCAACCTTACGGTTAACTAGTCCAATGCTCTAACCACCTGAATACATTGCACTCCACGAGGAGCCTGTCTGTTACGCAAATGCAGTAAGAAGCCAAGGTAAGTTGCTAGCTAGCATTAAACCTCTCATAAAAAAACAATCAATCAGTCATAATCACTAGATAACTAAACATGGTTGATGATATTACTAGTTTATCTAGCGTGTCCTGCGTTGCATATAATCGATGTGGTGCGTATTCGCGAAAAAGGACTATCGTTGCTCCAATGTGTACCTAACCATAAACATCAATGCCTTTCTTAAAATCAATACACAAGTATATATTTTTAAACCTGCATATTTAGTTAATATTGCCTGCTAACATGACTCGTTGCGAACTGTGTGAATACTATTTCTTCCTAACAAAGACAGCCAACTTCGCCAAACGGGGGATGATTTAACAAAAGTGCATTTGTGAAAAAAGCACAATCGTTGCACGACTGTACCATAAACATCCTAACCATAAACAACAATGCCTTTCTTAAAATCAATACACAGAAGTATATATTTTTAAACCTGCATATTTAGCTAAAATAAATCCAGGTTAGTAAGCAATATTAACCAGGTGAAATTGTGTCACTTACGTTCATTGCACACAGTCAGTGTATATGCAACAGTTTGGGGTGCCTGGCTCGTTGTGAACTAATTTGCGAGAATTTTACGTAATTATGGCATAACATTGAAGGTTGTGCAATGTAGCAAAGATAGTGGTCCTAAAACGGAACCTTGAGGAACACCGAAATTTACAGTTGATTTGTCAGAGGACAAACCATTCACAGAGACAAACTGATATCTTTCCTACAGATAAGATCTAAACCAGGCCAGAACTTGTCCGTGTAGACCAATTTGGGTTTCTAATCTCTCCAAAAGAATGTGGCCTTTTCTAAAAATGTTTAGAGGAATGGAAGATTCGATATAGGCCGATAGTTTTTTATATTTTCTGGGTCAAGGTTTGGCTTTTTCAAGAGAAGCTTTATTACTGCCACTTTTAGTGAGTTTGGTACACATCCGGTGGATAGAGAGCCGTTTATTATGTTCAACATAGGAGGGCCAAGCACAGGAAGCAGCTCTTTCAGTAGTTTAGTTGGAATAGGGTCCAGTATGCAGCTTGAAGGTTTAGAGGCCATGATTATTTTCATCATTGTGTCAAGAGATATAGTACTAAAACACTTGAGCGTCTCTCTTGATCCTAGGTCCTGGCAGACTCACACTCAGGACAACTGAGCTTTGAAGGAATACGCAGATTTAAAGAGGAGTCCGTAATTTGCTTTCTAATAATCATAATCTTTTCCTCAAAGAAGTTCATGAATTTATCACTGCTAAAGTGAAAGTCATTCTCTCTCGGGGAATGCTGCTTTTTAGTTAGCTTTGCGACAGTATCAAAAAGGAATTTCGGATTGTTCTTATTTTCCTCAATTAAGTTAGAAAAATAGGATTATCGAGCAGCAGTAAGGGCTCTTCGGTACTGCACGGTCTTTCCAAGCTAGTCGGAAGACTTCCAGTTTGGTGTGGCGCCATTTCCGTTCCAATTTTCTGGAAGCTTGCTTCAGAGCTCGGGTATTTTCTGTGTACCAGGGAGCTAGTTTCTTATGAGAAATGTTTTTAGTTTTTAGGGGTGCAACTGCACTAGGGTATTGCGCGAGGTTAAATTCAGGTCAGGTCTCGGAAGACCTGAGCCCTAGAACCATGCCCCAGGACTACCTGACATGATGACTCCTTGCTGTCCCCAGTCCACCTGGCCGTGCTGCTGCTCCAGTTTCAACTGTTCTGCCTTATTATTATTCGACCATGCTGGTCATTTATGAACATTTGAACATCTTGGCCATGTTCTGTTATAATCTCCACCCGGCACAGCCAGAAGAGGACAGGCCACCCCACATAGCCTGGTTCCTCTCTAGGTTTCTTCCTAGGTTTTGGCCTTTCGTGGGAGTTTTTCCTAGCCACTGTGCTTCTACACCTGCATTGCTTGCTGTTTGAGGTTTTAGGCTGGGTTTCTGTACAGCACTTTGAGATATCAGCTGAAGTACGAAGGGCTATATAAATAAATTTGATTTGATGATTAAATGTTGTCTACTTTTTTCTACACGTTTAATCATGAAATCTTTGGTGGTTAACTAAACTACTCATTCTGTTTAGCACATGGCCTCACATGTCAATCCTTAAAGAGGTGGGAGGGTCTAAGGCTTAAGAGGGTGTGAACAATGTTGAATGGGTGTAGACAAAGAAGAGCTCTCCAGTAGATGTACCAAAACATTCAAGGGCCATTTTCTCAAAAGTGGGGTTACACGTTGATCAAGTTTTCAAAGCAGAATTACTTTCCAATTGTCCCTCAACTGCAGTGTATGATATACAATTTATAGTGCTTAGTCTTTACTTTTATCCAATGTAAAAAATAAAATAAAATTAAAATGTTGCTACATAGGACCGAATTCAGGTGGTGGGTCACACATATGGAGAGTGGTACTCAGTAATGTGTTGTATTGGAATTGCCCGAACATAACACTTTGTTTAAGTACAAAAAGTGAATTGCTTTGCCACATGTTTTGTAGTATTACTTTAGGACCTTGTTGCAAACGCGATGCATGTTTTGGAATATTTTTTATTCTGTATAGGCTTCCTTCTTTTCACTCTGTGAATTAGGTTAGTATATGTTGTTGATCCATCCTCAGTTTTCTCCAATCACAGCCATTAAAATCTGTAACTGTTTTAAAGTCACCATTGGCCTCATGGTGAAATCCCGGAGCGGTTTTCCTTCCTCTCCGGCAACTGAGTTTGAAGTGACTGGGTGTAAGTACACCATCTAAAGTGTAATTTATAACTTTGCCATGCTCAAAGTGATATTCAAAATCTGCTTCTTTTTTTACCCATCTACCAAATTGGTGCACTTTGCGAATAATTTGAAAACCTCCCTGGTCTTTGTGGTTGAATCTTTTTATGAAATGTACAGCTCGAATGAGGAACTTTACAGATAATGTTGTGTGGGGTACAGAGATGTGGCAGTAATTAAAAAATCACATTAAACACAATTATTGCAGCTTATTATGTGACTTGTTAAGCACATTTCTACTCCTGAACTTATTTAGGCTTGCCATAACGAAGGGATTGAATACTATCTGACTTAAGACATTTCAGCTTTTCATTAATATTCTAAAAAATATAAAAACATAATTTCATTTTGACATTATGGGGTATTCTGTGTAGGCCAATGACAAACAAAATCTAAATTTTATCCATTTTAAATTCAGGATGTAACAGAACAAAATGTAGAAAAAGTGAAGGGCTGTGAATAGTTTTTGAAGACACTGTATATCAGTGTCTGAAATCATTCAAAACCAGTTAGGGGTGCAAAAAACAGTGACGTGACATACCTGAACCATGGCGATCCAAGAGAAACCAATAGGTTTTCCAGGTCCAAGGGTCAGAGGAATGAAGAAAGAAGGGGAAAGAAAGGGGAAAAAAGGGGAAAGAAAAATGAGATTGTGGTTGTTGTGGATGGCTGTTCACAAATCTAAATATGTATTTGAACCCAATAATGGTTCAATTCAAGAAGTTTAAGCTGCCTATCAATCATTGTTTTTGAAACCAGTGGACAGCTAGTGAAAAATGCGCTCTTGCAACAGCTGCATACTGAGGATCCAAGCCTATGGAATACAAGTGGGGCTTTTATTGCTCAATCTAATTAATGCTAATAAAAACATTTATCCATTGGCCTAATGGACACATTCTCAAACTCTTATATCTAGGAGATATAGGAAAGCTCAGAAATATTTTTTACAGATATTTAACCCCTTATTTTTGTTGGCACAAAACTACCTCCAATACTTCCATTAATTTGTATGGGTTACCATCAGACGAGTCCCATGACACAGAGTCTCATCTTTCCATAGAGTGGTCACTTTAGTTTGTAGGTCAAACTGTTCGGACACTAGACGTTTTTGTGAGATAATTTTCGGGATGTTCATGGTCTGACAAACACCGCTGCAGCTTGGCCAGCTTCCACCGTAGATGCGGAAGGCTGCATGAGGCGGAATTAGATATCTCTAGCTTAAACTGATGGGCATTTTTTTATTTTGTTACTTAGACTGATGCATCAATATATTTTAAAAGCACCAACAGTCTGAGCAGCTGTGAAAATATCTCATTGGCATTACCATCATTGGTGTTACTACTCCTACTAGTGGCACAATGTTATCATAATGGTCAACATTCTTTAAAGTCATTATGCTACCATATGAGTTAATTTAGAATGGGAAGATGTACACAAATATAAAAAAATCGAGAAAAATGTAAAAATACCATTCCCAAATGCCATTGTAATTCAAGAACAACCCTAGTACTACATCACTATATCTAACTCAAAGATGACAAGTCTGAACTGAACCAAACTGCTACATTTCCAGTCAGAATACTGGCTCCAAGATATAAAAATCAGACTGATCATGGTCTGCACATTTCACTTTATTTTCTATTCTACAAAATCAACACTTAAAGCTGGGTATTCTTCAGAATATTGTCACGAAGGGTTATTGGTGTGAGCTGCACTAAAAGTCCTCCAAGAAAATATGTGGTTCTCTCCCTACTGCATGTCAGCAAAACAGTCAGGAGAGAACAACCTTTCCAGCTGGCTTTCAGACACTTTTTTACACGATGGCAAGGCCATATACTGTATCTTAGCTGTCGAAGGCATGCATAAATACACAGGATTAAATGCAATAGTTTGATGTTACATATACATTTGAGTTATTTAGCAGACACTCTTATCAAAAGGGGTGAGCAGGGGTTGTGAGGGGGGTGCTGTGTGATTATTTAAGATACTCTTTGAAAATGTAGGGTTTCAGATATTTTTTGGAAGATGGGCAAGGACTCTGCTATCCTAGATTCAGCGGGAAGCTGGATCCACCATTGGGGTGCCAGGACAGAGAAGAGCTTGGAATGGGGTAAGCGGAAGCTGCCCTCCCATAGCAGTGGGAGGGCCATGAGACCAGAGGTGGTTGAACGGAGTGCTCGGGTTGGGGTGTAGGGTTTGACCATAGAGGAACTGCCCTTGCTCCTCCATAGGCAAGTTGGTTGAACACCAGGTGGGTTGCAGCGTTCTGGATAAGTTGTAGGGGTTTGATGGCACAAACAGGGAGCCCAGCCAACAGCAAGTTGCAGTAGTCCAGATGGGAGATGACAAGTGCCTGGATAAGGACCTGTGTCGCTTCCTGTGTGAGTAAGGGTCATACTCTATGTTGTTGTAGAGCATGAACCTGAAGGATTGAGTCACTGCTTTGATGTTTGCAGAGAACGAGTATTGTCCAGTCACACCAAGTGGAGAGCCTCCCGACACAGAGAAGAGCAGTCTGTTGAGTGATCCGTCTTGAAGCCTGACTGGTTAGGGTCAAAAATATAATTCTGAGAGAGATAGTGAGAGAGTTGTACAGAGATAGCACGCTCAAGTTTTTTGGAAAGAAAGAAAGAAAGGGCTACTGGTTTGTAGTTTTTGATGTCAGAGGAGTCAAGTGTTGTTTCCTTGAGGGAAGCAACTCAGGCCATTTTGATGTCAGAGGGATCGAGCCAGTGGTCAGGGATGAGTTGATGAGGAATGAGAGAAGGTCTCCAGAGATGGTCTGGAGAAGGGAATGGGGTCCAGCGGGCAGGTTGTTGGGCGGCCTGACCTCAGTAGTCGCAGGATTTCATCTGGAGAGAGCAGGAGATGAGGGTTGAGTCGGCCGGGAGGAAAAGGGACAATGCGAGTCATAGGATGCGGAAAGGGAGGAGAGTAGGGTCAAAGAGGCCGAAGGATTTAGCAGAGAAGGGAGAGATGATAGAAGAGGAGAGTAGTGGGAGAGAGAGAGCAAAGATTGTGAAGGCTCATTATCATCTGGGTAGGGGCTGAGTGGCTAGGGTTGGAGGAGAGGGAGACAGAAAATGAAACAAGGTAACACTTTACTTGACACCCAGGGTCCTAACACGGTCATAACCATGTCATAACGTGGTTGTGATATGGCGCCCTACTGGAGAATCCAGGCTTCTCCTGCCATCAGAGTGCACAGCTGAAACTGTATATTGGAAACACACATTTTGTTATTTTAACTAAAACATAACCAATCTTCGTTAAACATAAATATCAATTGTTTTTGCATGGATTCTGCAATGTGGTTACCTTTAAACAGCTAGGACCGCTATTTCTTATCCCGGAATACCGCTTTACTGACAGGTTGAAGTCTGCTTGAAAGAGCCACTATCTAAGCTGCTAACGTTAGCTATCAAGCAAAAAAAGTTAGTCCCAGATTAATTTTTCCAATGGAGCCCTCCTTGTCTGGAGAAGTAAGCGCTGTAGGATCTGTATCTACATCGCTTTGTTTCGGGACAAACTGTATCACTCAGAGTTCCAATGCAGCAATTGTTTGCTTAAGAATTATAGGCTTGAGGTGGCTTCCTTGATCACGCAGGTCACCAGCCTACATAAAAAAAACTGAGGAATGTGGAAAGTCAGCGACTTCAGTTGACTAAACTGCTTGGAGTAGTTTTGTTATGGTCACTGTTATGGGTCAAAACATATTGATAGAACAGTAGCTAAGATGGGGGGAAGTCTGTATATAACACACACCTAACCCAATGTTCTGTTGCGGATGACTGGGATAAATGCTCGAGCAGATAGGCCTAGCTAGCATTATTATGGTCATAATGCTTCTTAACAGTTTCATAAAGTGTAGTTTCTTAGTCCAGGTAAAGTGACTCAGGATGGTCATAATGCTTCTTGACAGTGTCATAAAGTGTATTTTCTAAGTATGATGAAAAAAATATTACCTAAAGAATTCATTACAACAAAGGAAACTTCATCGAATTTAAATAAATGTGGGTTTTGACACTTATGTAGCTTGCATTATGGCTGGATATGACGTGTCACAACAGGTATAAAAAATGCATAATGAAAGAGTTACGACAAGTTGTCACTTGTTATGACATATTACATAGTTATGACCGTGTGATAACGTGTTATGACACTGGGTGTCAAGTGAAGTGTTACCAGAAACAAAGTAGTGATCAGATACCTGGAGGATGGTTGAAGTGAGATTAGTAGGCAAACAGCCTCTAGTAAAGATGAGGTCAAGCGTATATTGTCTGCCCTGTGAGTGGGAGGGGACTGGGAAAGTGTGAGGTCAAAAGAGGCAAGGAGAGGAAAGAAAGAGTTGGAAAGAAATTCAAAGGCAGACGTCGGGAAGTTCTCAAGTACGAAGAGCGATGAGCTATCGTCAGGAAATTAACTTATCAAGGTGTCAAGCTCATTGAGGAACTCCCTAAGTGCACCTGGTGGGTGATAGATGACAACAATGTTAAGCTTGAGTGACAGTGACAGCATGGAATTCAAATGAAGAGATGGACAGGGGAGTGAGGGAGAAGAGAAAATCTGCAAAACTCACTTCAGTAACTTACAATCCTCAAAAACACTACATGAAATACTGTAGTATATACTACTTTTCTTTTACTATAATATTTAAACGATTAGTTAACTATACTACAGTAGTCCGCAAAACACTACAGTGAATACTATATAGTACACTGTAGTATTTTTTCATGTAGGTAGGCTGGTCAGTCATGAATACATGGCCTTGGATGGATCCCAGCTGTCTACAAGTTGATATACATGTTTTTGTGTGAAGCACCAGCCAATGGCTGCAGTGGGTCACAATAAATCTCTCCATAATCATGTGAATGGCCAGTGAAGGCTTAGAACTGCCATGGAAGGCCTGCCAGAAAGTGATGAAAGGTACCTTACTGGAGCATCAGAACTGATGCGTTTTCAGACAACCACTCCAGCTCCACTTATAACCCCACTGTCACGAACGTCGTAGTGAGGAGACCAAAGCGCAGCGTGATGTGAATCCATTATTTTAATGTAAGACGAAAATAACATGAAGTACACTAAACAAACAAACAAACAAATAAACAAACAAAATATCAAAACAAACATGACCTCTATAAACACTGAATGTAAACATGCATCACATAGACAATACCCACACAATACCCAAAGAAGATGGCTGCCTAAATATGGTTCCCAATTGAGAACTAATCTAGGCAACCATAGACATACATGAACACCTAGATGGTACAACCCCATAAACCTACAAAACCCCTAGACAGTACAAAAACACATAAATCACCCATGTCACACCCTGACCTAACCAAAATATATAAAGAAAACAAAGAATACTCAGGTCAGGGCGTGACACCCACACCTTTTTTGGATGGCACTATTTGATTTGGGTGAGTTAAGAAATTAGCTGTGTTCAGTGTTGGATAGACTCGAGGTCCCTCATAAATAGTGTCAGGAAAACCCAAAGAACCTCTTTAAAAGTGTAAATAGAGGGTCTGAGTACAATGGATTCATTTTTGTAGAAACAAGGACGGAATGGAGACGCATAACTGTTTAGCAGCTTAAATTGTCAAACTACATTGAACGCCGGCTGTCTGTCACTTCCTGTTTCAATAAAGCTATTACTGGACAACCAATGTATTAACCAATCAAAAAACAGATCATTCGTTTCCAGGTAAATTAGTCATTTATCTATAACCGGTGATTCCACACGTTAAGCAGCTTTATTAATTTGCCATGGGAAACAGGTTAGTTCAGCTCATAAAAGAACTTTACACAAGATTTCCTGAATGGAATTCTACTGGTTTCTTAATGGTTTCCATTTTAAGAGAGGATCAACTCTTTTGATCACCAGGCCCTAGTATCCATTTGAAAGAGTGCCTCGGGATTAACCTGGGCTTGTTGTTAATGTGTACATAACTGCATCAAAATCCATACACTTAAAATTGAGGGCGAACCAAGACTGTGTGGGTAACTTCACTTTTTGTATGTGTTTACACAATTGACTAATGCACCGCCGTGCCAGATGCCTTTGAGCACTACCATAAATCCCAGGTGTCTCCTAAATCCTTTCACGTTTATGACAGCTAAACCTGCTGTGCTCTGGATTTGCTGAGGCCAACATCTTTCCAAGCTCCAGGGTGCAAGTCGCTCTGCACTGTCTCCATTTAGTCAGATGGTTGTTAGTGGTCGTCTGCAGAGTGGTGCATGACTTGGTCTAGGTTCTCCTGCCTCTTTCCTTCTTATTTCTCTTGAGCAGGGGTGTCAAACTCATTTTGCCCCGGGGGCCCGAATTCGGTCTTTAACGAGTTCCGAGGCCGAAAGGCCTCTCCATCGTTTTGAAATTGCTGATGCTCCCTGACTGTCTAGCTTTGATTTTGGTGATTATTAGTGAGCTGGATGTAGGGGCATTATCATTTATACACCGTTTCAATTTGGTTTTAGTCATTTTAAAGTATATTGAGTTCATCGGTCTCCAACCAAAAAACAAATATTTAGATTTATTTTATAAATGTTTTACTCAAACCACCCGCATTAGACCCCCTCGTGGGCGAGATTCAGCCCCCGTGCCGTATGGGAACCAAGTAAACATGAACTAAATACATTGATAAAACGGGCTGTTGGACAGGTTGAGTTATAATCCAATGTTGTCATAGTGTAAGGCTTGTTTGTGAAAATGTTCTTGATGCATGTATTATAACCCTGGATTAGGTCAGATTTATTTGGTATTCACTGGTGGCCCTTAATTTGTATATGTGTTGATTCTATTAAAGTTAATATTCTTTACATCAGTTAACGTATACGTATCATTCAAACAATTGACAATAGGAAAGGTTTAAACGATACATTTAGGTTGTACAGAAGCACATTAAGGGTTTCTAAGCACGTACATTCTTAATTTTCCTATTTTGTTTGGCAAGGTATAATCTTTCCTCAAGAGATGCAATTTGTTTGTTTAAAAAACACAGACCATTCTCTGGTTTAAGTTGTTTATGAGATACTTCAATACAGCTCTGAACTTAAAGTGAACCTCTGTAATTTAATATGTAGCGTATGAGCCAACTAATAGTTTGTGGTTCAATATAGGAATGAAATATTGTCAACTGTTCACCAAAGGTTCACTGGTTACATTGTGTAAGGAGCAAATGTTGAACAATGGGTCCTACAGAAATAAACCATAAGGATAAGATTCATGTCTTTACAGATTCCAGATGATTGTGGTTATGCTATTGGGGTGCAGAGGGGGGACATTGAGAATATACACATCCCATTGAGTGTTCTACCTCTTTTAAATGTAATTAAACATAAATCATTCAACACACATTACATTGTATTTAATTTGACAGTTAAAAAAAGTATATTGGCAAACAAAATAATGGTTTCTCTCTATGGGCGTCATTGAAATACATTACCAAGTACATTGTGAACTGTGTGTAAGTATTTTCTCCACCAAAAGGTGTAAACATGGTCACAATTAACACAAGGCTGGTGGGGAAGAGAAGTAATTCCTATAGGACAATT
This sequence comes from Oncorhynchus keta, assembly GCF_023373465.1. Classification (NCBI taxonomy): domain Eukaryota; kingdom Metazoa; phylum Chordata; class Actinopteri; order Salmoniformes; family Salmonidae; genus Oncorhynchus; species Oncorhynchus keta. The sequence continues at coordinate 50,274,545 of NC_068455.1, read as the reverse complement.
TGCCGTCTTCCCACCTCTTCCACTTCTCTCTCCTTCCAGGTAACTTCAGAGTTCTCTCCCAGATCTGAGTGTGGCATCTGTTAATTCAGGGCTACACTGGGAGTCTTGAGTCTCCACATTCGGCTCTCCCAGCTAGAGACTTTCAACACCCTTTTGAGCGAGGCAGTAATTGGCCAGTAAATTGAATGCCTTCTGCCCTTAGTCCCTAACCCACAGAGTTAATGTTCCAATAAATATACACAGCTTTGATTTACATCCCAGTTTTCCTACATTCCCCAAAAACACACCTTCCGTTGAAGGATGTTCTGGAGAGGGACTGTAAAGTCATCCCTCCTGGCCAGGGTGGGAACCAATCAAGAGACATCCTCCTGGTGGTCAGATAGGAGGCCTCCATTACTGGAGAATCGAGTTCTGAACTATTTTACAGTTGTGCCCTGTGATACAACAATAAAAACAACACAGCAATTAATAAGAATTTAAAACCAAACAAAATTAACATATAAAAAGTACAAGATGGAGATTAAAAAGATTATAAGAAAAACACTTTACAAAAAGCAAAGACGGTTTATAATAAAAAGTTAATGTAATGTGCATTTAAACTGTCTTAAAGGCACCAAAACATCTAACTGGAGTTCTATCTGCAATTCGTTCCATGTGTGTGTAGCATGATATTCAATGATATTCAACTCAGAGTGAATCAGGGGTATCTCTAGCACTAGCATGTCCTGTGACCGAGTCTGATAAATACTGTTTGACCACTGGATTTTTGAGTTAAGATAATTAGGAAGTTTCTGTAAGTCAGGGTATCCCAGCCAACCGAAGTGTAAAAAAGGCAATGATGTGTGCAAAAGTTTGCACTAGAAACAAAGCGCAACGCTGCATGATACACTGCATCCAATTTCTTCAGTACTGATGCTGATCCATGCATATATAAAACATAATCAAGCACTGACATAAAAGTAGCCTGTATAATTCCCTTTCTGTGCTGTGATAAGACAATTTCTATTTCTCTAAAAAATGTCATTCTCAATTTCAGCTTCTTTACCAGCTCAGTTATATGCGTTTTAAAAGAGAGATTATCATCTAACCAATTTCCAAGGTATTTATAGGTGGGGGCACGTTCCAAAAGAGAGCCATCATGGGTAGCAATGTTCAGGTTTTCCAACTGTATACTTTTGGATTGTGAAAATACCATATACTTAGTTACTTGAATTTAGCACTGTCACACCTTGGCATTGTATTTTGTGTTTTTGTTATATGTTTGGTTAGGCCAGGGTGTGACATGGGTTTATATGTTGTTTTTCGTATTGGGGTTTGTAGTATTTGGGATCGCGGCTGATTAGGGGTGTTGTATAGGCTTGGCTGCCTGAGGCGATTCTCAATCAGAGTCAGGTGATTCTCGTTGTCTCTGATTGGGAACCGTATTTAGGTAGCCTGAGTTTGGCTTTGTATTTCGTGAGTGATTGTTCCTGTCTTTGTGTAGTTGTTCACCAGACAGGCTGTATTAGGTTTCTCGTTCCGTTTGTTGTTTTTGTATTGAGTTATTTCATGTATCGTTTTGTTTTCGTTCATTAAAGATCATGAGTAACAAACACGCTGCATTTCGGTCCGACTCTCTTCCTTCAACAGACGAACGCCGTTACAGAATCACCCACCACTCACGGACCGAGCAGCGTGTTAACAGGCAGCGACAGCGACAGCTTGAACAGCGAAGGGAGGACGTTATGGACAGCAGATGTATGGAGTATACGACGTGGGAAGAAATCGACAGGTGGGCGGCAGACCCAGAGAGAGTGCAGGAGCCCGCCTGGGATTCGCTGCAGCAATGCGAAGAGGGCTACAGGTGAATGGAGTCGAAAAGGAGAACACGGCGGCGCAGAGCGAAACCCGAAAGTCACCCCAAAAAATGTATTGGGGGCGCAGAGAGAGAGTGGCTGAGTCAGGGTTCAGACCTGAGCCAACTCTCCCTGTTAATCGTGAAGAGCAGTTGCAGTGGGAGAGGCTGCACCACTTGGAGAATTGGACATGGGAGGAGGAATTAGACGGGAAAGGACCCTGGGCTCAGCCTGGAGAATATCGCCGTCCCAAGGAAGAAATAGAGGCGGCTAAAGCAGAGAGGCGCTGGTATGAGGAGGCAGCACGGCAACGCGGTTGGAAGCCCGAAAAGCAGCCCAAAAAAATTATTGGGGGGAGGCTTAAAGGGAGTATGGCTATGCCAAGTAGGAGACCTGCACAAACTCCCTGTGCTTACCGGTGGGCTAGAGAGACCGGGCAGGCACCGTGTTATGCTATGGAGCGCACAGTGTTTCCAGTGCGGGTGCATAGCCCGGTGCGGCACATACCAGCCCTTCCTATTGGCCGGGCTAGAGTGGGCATCAAGCCAGGTAAGCTTGGGCAGGCTCGGTGCTCAAGAGCTCCAGTGCGCCTGCACGGTCCGGTCTATCCAGAGCCACCTCCACACATCAGTCCTCCGGTAGCAGCTCCCCGCACCAGGCTTCCTGTGCGTGTCCTCAATCCTGTAGCACCAGTTCCAGCACCACGCACCAGGCCTTCTGTGCGCCTCGCCTGTTCAGCACAGCCAGAGCCTTCCTTCCCTCCTGCGCTACTGGAGTCTCCTGTCTGTTCAGCGCTATTAGAGCCTTCCTTCCCTCCTGCGCTGTCGGAGTCTCCCGCCTGTTCAGTGCTATCAGAGCCTTCCTTCTCTACAGCGCTGCCGGAGCCTCCTGCCTGTTCGGAGCAGTCAGAGCTGTCAGTCTGCATGAAGCAGCCAGAGCTGTCAGTCTGCATGAAGCAGCCAGAGCTGTCAGTCTGCATGAAGCAGCCAGAGCTGTCAGTCTGCATGAAGCAGCCAGAGCTGTCAGTCTGCATGAAGCAGCCAGAGCTGTCAGTCTGCATGAAGCAGCCAGAGCTGTCAGTCTGCATGAAGCAGCCAGAGCTGTCAGTCTGCAAAGAGCTGTCAGTCTGCATAGAGCATCTAGATCTGCCAGACAACCAGTCTCTTCCAGATCTGCCAGTCAACCAGTCTCTTCCAGATCTGCCAGTCAACCAGTCTCTTCCAGATCTGCCAGTCAACCAGTCTCTTCCAGATCTGCTAGTCAACCAGTCTCTTCCAGATCTGCTATTCAACCTGAATCTTCTAGACCCGCCAGCCAGCCAGGATCTATCGGAGCCTACTACCTACCTGAGCTTCATCTCAGTACTGGGCTTCCTCTCAGTACTGGGCTTTCTCTCAGTACTGGGCTTTCTCTCAGTACTGGGCTTTCTCTCAGTACTGGGCTGCCCCTCTGTCCCGGGCTGCCCCTCTGTCCCGAGCTGCCCCTCTGTCCCGAGCTGCCCCTCTGTCCCGAGCTGCCCCTCTGTCCCGAGCTGCCCCTCTGTCCCGAGCTGCCCCTCTGTCCCGAGCTGCCCCTCTGTCCCGAGCTGCCCCTCAGTCCAGTGGGGTTCTGGGTGAGGACTATTAGGCCATGGTCGGCGGCGAGGGTGGATTATCCCAGGACGCGAAGGGGAGGAACTAGGACATTAATGAAGTGGGGTCCACGTCCCGAGCCGGAGCCGCAACCGTGGACAGACGCCCACCCGGACCCTCCCTATGGTTTTGAGGTGCGTCCGGGAGTCCGCACCTTAGGGGGTTCTGTCACGCCTTGGCCATTGTATTTTGTGTTTTTGTTATATGTTTGGTTAGGCCAGGGTGTGACATGGGTTTGTTTATATGTTGTTTTTCGTATTGGGGTTTGTAGTATTTGGGATCGCGGCTGATTAGGGGTGTTGTATAGGCTTGGCTGCCTGAGGCGATTCTCAATCAGAGTCAGGTGATTCTCGTTGTCTCTGATTGGGAACCGTATTTAGGTAGCCTGAGTTTGGCTTTGTATTTCGTGGGTGATTGTTCCTGTCTTTGTGTAGTTGTTCACCAGACAGGCTGTATTAGGTTTCCCGTTCCGTTTGTTGTTTTTGTATTGAGTTATTTCATGTATCGTTTCGTTTTCGTTCATTAAAGATCATGAGTAACAAACACGCTGCATTTCGGTCCGACTCTCTTCCTTCAACAGACGAACGCCGTTACAAGCACCAGCCTAATATCTATAAGTGCATCTTGAAGCAATTGAAAGTCAAACTATAGGAATGTAAATGCTTGAGCGAGTGATGGGGTGTGGCATATAGTACTGTGTTATTAGCATAGAAATGAAAGTTGCATTTTTTCACTGAGTTACAGATATAATGTATGTATATAGTGAATAATAATGTACCTAAAATTGAACCTTGTGGGACACCTTTGTGAACAGTGACAAAATCTGATTTCCCCCCCCCATCTGCAATAATAGCCTGAGATCTATCGCTGAGATAATTCTGAAACCATAAACATGTATCTGAGGCCAACCCCAAAGCAGAAGAGAATGATAAACTATATCGAAGTCTTTGACAGGTCAACAAACAAAGCAACACAGTTCAACTTCTTATCCAAGGATCTTACAATATAATTTACAACCATTGTGGTGGCTGTGATAGTACTGTTCCCCGGTCTAAAACCAGACTGAAATTTGTTCAGTATGCATTTGTCAGACAAGAAAGAGCGCAGCTGTACATTTACCAATGACTCTAACATTTTTGCAAGACAAGACAGTTTAGAGATTGGTCGATAATTATCAAGGTCACCAGTATCCCCACCTTTGTGCAGAGGCAGCACATAGGCAGATTTCCAAATCTTAGGTATGACACCAGAGGTCAACGTGAGGTTAAAAAATGAGTAAGAGCACCAGAGATAAGTTGTGCAGCTGTAGCCAGCAACCCTGGGTCAAGTTTGTCAGCCCCTGTTGCTTTCTTAATGTATATGGCTAGCATCAATAACTTTCTCCTCTGTGAAGAAGCTTAGTGAGAAAACCTGACCATCAGCACACTCATACATAATCCCTTCATAACTCTCTTTTCTTCCCTCATTTGTGGTCAACATTTTCTCAAAAAGATTGCCTGCTACAATTGAAGTCATTGTTGAAGGCATTAGCAATGATGTTCTTATCAGTCATGATTTATTTCAGCTTTTATTTCTTTCATCACATTCCCAGTGGTTCAGAAGTTCACATACACACAATTAGTATTTGGGAACATTGTCTTTAAATTGTGTAACTTGGGTCAAACATTTTGGGTAGCCTTCCACAAGCTTCCCACAATAAATTGGGTGAATTTTGGCCCATTCCTCCTGACAGAGCTGGTGTAACTGAGTCAGGTTTGTATGCCTCCTTGCTCACACACACTTTTTAAGTTCTTCCCACAAATGTTCTATGGGATTGAGATCAGGGCTTTGTGATGGCCACTCCAATACCTTGACTTTGTTGTCCTTAAGCCATTTTGCCACAACTTTGGAAGAACGCTTGGGGTCATTATTCATTTGGAAGACCAATTTGCGACCACGCTTGAACTTCCTGACTGATGTCTTGAGATGTTGCTTCAATATATCCACATAATTTTCCTTCCTCATGATGCCATCTATTTTGTGAAGTGCACCAGTCCCTCCTGCAGCAAAGCACCCCCACAACATGATGCTGCCACCCCCGTGCTTCATGGTTGGTATGGTGTTCTTCGGTTTGCAATGCTCCCCCTTTCTCCTCCAAACACAGCGATGGTCATTATGGCCAAACAGTTATATTTTTGTTTCATTAGACCGGATTAAATTTCTCCAAAAAGTAGGATCTTTGTCTCCATGTGCAGTTGCAAACCGTAGTCTGGCTTTTTTATGGCGGTTTTGGTGCAGTGGTTTCTTCCTTGCTGAGCGGCCTTTCAGGTTATGTTGGTATAGGACTCGTTTTACTGTGGATATAGATACTTTTGTGCCGGTTTCCTCCAGCATCTTCACAAGGTCCTTTGCTGTTGTTCTCAGATTGATTCATCTCTAGGAGACAAAACGCATCTTGTTTATGAGTGGTATGACGGCTGTGTGGTCCCATGGTGTTTATACTTGCATACTATTGCTTGTACAGATGAAAGTGGCACCTTCAGGTGTTTGGAAATTGCTCCCAAGGATGAACCAGACTTGTTGAGGTCTACAATTTTTTTTACTGAGGTCTTGGCTGATTGCTTTTGATTTTCCCATGATGTCAAGCAAAGAGGCACTGGGTTTGAAGGTAGGCCTTGACATATATCCACAGGTACACCTCCAATTGACTCAAATGATGTCAATTAGCCTATCAGAAGATTTTAAAGCCATTACATAATTTTCTGGAATTTTCCAAGCTGTTTAAAGGCACAGTCAACTTAGTGCATGTAAACTTCTGACCCACTGGAATTGTGATACAGTGAATTATAAGTGAAATAATCTGTCTGTAAACAATTGTTGGGAAAATTACTTGTCTCATGCAGGGAGTAGATTTTATTTGATTTATTTTACCAGGTAGGCTAGTTGAGAACAAGTTCTCATTTGCAACTGCAAGCTGGCCAAGATAAAGCATAGCAGTGTGAACAGACAACACAGAGTTACACATGGAGTAAACAATTAACAAGTCGATAACACAGTAGAAAAAAAGAGAGTCTATATACATTGTGTGCAAAAGGCATGAGGAGGTAGGCGAATAATTACAATTTTGCAGATTAACACTGGAGTGATAAATGATCAGATGGTCATGTACAGGTAGAGATATTGGTGTGCAAAAGAGCGGAAAAGTAACTAAATATAAACAGTATGGGGATGAGGTAGGTAAAATTGGGTGGGCTATTTACCGATAGACTATGTACAGCTGCAGCGATCGGTTAGCTGCTCAGATAGCAGATGTTTGAAGTAGCTTTACCTAGCATGGACTTGTAGATGACCTGGAGCCAGTGGGTCTGGCGACGAATATGTAGCGAGGCCCGCCGACTAGAGCATACAGGTCGCAGTGGTGGTTGGTATAAGGTGCTTTAGTAACAAAACAGATGGCACTGTGATAAACTGCATCCAGCTTGCTGAGTAGAGTATTAGAAGCTATTTTGTAGATGACATCGCCGAAGTCAAGGATCGGTAGGATAGTCAGTTGATTTTAGATTGGAGATGGTTGATATGAGTCTGGAAGGAGAGTTTACAGTCTAACCAGACACCTAGGTACTTATAGATGTCCACATATTCTAGGTCGGAACCATCCAGGGTGGTGGCTAGTCGGGCGTGCGGGTGGAGGCAGCGAATGGTTGAAAAGCATGCATTTGGTTTTACTTGCGTTTAAGAGCAGTTGGAGGCCACGGAAGGAGTGTTGTATGGCATTGAAGCTTGTTTGGAGGTTAGATAGCACAGTGTCCAAGGACGGGCCGGAAGATGTCCTAACCGACTTGCCAAAACTATAGTTTGTTAACAAGAAATTTGTGGAGTGGTTGAAAAACAAGTTTTAATGACTCCCAACATAAGTGTATGTAAACTGTATATACCCTCTTGTCCAGGCACTGAAGGAAAGAGACTATACCTAATGCCAGACTGTAACATACTCTTAGTTTCATTAGCAAACCCATACATGCAAATCGCTGCTCAGGAGCTGACAGTGGCTATGAAGCACCAAGAATTATGGAGGCTATCAATAGGAAAAATTTGAACGGAAACAATGTACAACCATGACGTTAACTTATTTCCACATTGAGCTGCAAAGAAACAACGCTTTAGCACTTTATAGTTCAGCAAAAAGACTTGCTGAACTATAAACATTAGAGTTTCCAAACAAAATGAAATGCTACTATGTTGTGCTTTTCAATAAATATTGAGCAAACTAGAGAGGCAACAATATTGACCCATGTGGGGTCAAATGACATCAGGAGGGCTACCGCGGAACATCTGAAAATCTTTTTTTTATTTTTATGATGTTAGCATTAAAGACAACAAAAAACGACCAATCATTTCAGGTCCAGTACCATTGTTGGGCCGCGGGTGTGAAATATTCAGCGAACTGCTGGCATTACACATCTGCCTAAAAGATTACTGTAGCTCTTGCTGGAGTCACTTTTATAGATAACTTTGACACCTTCTGGAAACAGAAGATACTCTACAGGAATGACGGAGACCATCCAAATCATCTTGGCTCCTGGACTCTGTCCACATATTTCAAGGCGTTGAAACAATTACCCAAGACCAGCTCGGCTAATCCCTACCATTGTGACAATGAGTGGTCATAATGCTGCATTAAATGTACATTATCCTAGGAGTGATGGCAGACAATGTAAAGTAACTTAATTTATTTCCCCCTAATTGCATTGAATACCTTTGTTAATCCTACAGCTATTGGACACAGTAATCATGAACCTATGAGTTACACTGTTAGCACTGACGCGGTGTGCCCTAGTAGGAAGACCACTTTATGCAGCTCACCCCGTACTATCAAGTCTACTTCTGATAAGCTTCCCAGTAAAAGCATTAAAAACAATCAAGCAACCTAGAAAAGTGCTAAAAATAGCTCATATTAACAATTGCATTCTGAGAAACAAGGTCCATGAAGTCAATAACTTGCTTGTAACAGATGACATTCATATTCTGATCCTCTCTGAAACTCACTTAGATAATACCTTTGATGACACAGTGGTAGCAATAGATGGTTAAAACATTTTGCAAAAAGACAGAAATGCCAATGGGGGCAGTGTTGTGGTCAGTATAAAGAACCACATTCCTGTAAAGCTTAGAGAAGATCTAATGTTGAAGTAATATGGCTACAGGTTCATCTGCCTCACCTAAAGCCCATTCTTGTGGGAAGCTGCTATAAACCACAAAGTGCAAACAGTCCGTATCTGGATAATATGTGTGATCAACAGAGAAGTATATTTTCTTGGTGATTTAAATAGTTACTGGTTCTCATCAAGCTGCCCACTCAAGAAAAAAAATTACATCCGTAACCAGTGCCTGCAACCTGGTTCAGGATGTCAGTCAACATACCAGGGTGTTTACAAACAGCACAGGAATGAAATCATCAACATGTATTAATCACATCTTTACAAATTCTGCAGAAATTTGCTTTAAAGCAGTACCCAAATCCATAGGATGCAGTGATCACAATATAATAGCCATATCTAGAACAACCAAAGTTCCAAAGGCTGGGCCTAATATAGTGTGTAAGGTCATACAAGAAGTTTGACAATGATTCATATGTTGATGATGTAAATCATATTTGCTGGTCTGTGGAGTGTAATGAGGAGCAACCAGATGGAACAATTGACACATTTATGACATTTCTTATTCCAGTTACTAATAAGCACGCACCCATTAATAAAATGACTGTAAAAACGGTTAAATCCGTGGATTGATGAGGAATTTAAAAATTGTATGGTTGAGGGATGAGGTAAAAGGTATGGCAAATAAGTCTGGCAGCCAAACTGATTGGCAAACATGCTGCAATTTAACTTCTCTAGGATAGGGGAAGTTAAACCCAGAGGACAAACCATTCAGGTTATTATTTTTTTGAGGTCACTCTCTTTTCAATGGGTTCCATTGGGAATCCAGATTTCTAAGGGACTTGCTTGCAGTTCCTACCGCTTCCACTGGATGTCACCAGTCTTTAGAAATTGGTTGAGATTTTTCCTTTGTGTAGTGACGAAGTAGCCCTGTTCAAAATGAGGGTCACTTCATGTGTACTGTTTGTGAGAGGCGTGTGACCAGAAAGCTAGCGTCAGTTTGTTTTCCTCCTGTATTGAACACAGATCATCCCGTCTTCAATTTTATAGATTATTTACTTTAAAAAATACCTAAAGTTGTATTACAAAAGTAGTTTGAAATGTTTTGGCAAAGTTTAAAGGTAACTTTTGAGATATTTTGTAGTCACGTTGCGCAAGTTGGAACCTGTGTATTTCTGGATCAAACGCGCCAAATAAATTGACATTTTGTATATATATGGACGGAATTAAAAAGAACAAAAGGACCATTTGTGATGTTTATGGGACATTGGAGAGCCAACAGAAGAAGCTCGTCAAAGGTAAGGCATGATTTATATTTTTATTTCTGCACTTTGTGTCGCGCCTGCAGGGTTGAAATTTAGCCTCATATAATAGCATCCTTTGCTTTCGCCGAAAAGCCTTTTTGAAATCTGACACGTTGGCTGGATTCACAACGCGTGTAGCTTTAATTTGGTATCTTACATGTGTGATTTCATGAAAGTTAGATTTTTATAGGAATTTATTTGAATTGGCGTTCTGCATTTTCTCTGGCTTTTGGCCAAGTGGGATGCTACTGTCCCACATATCCCAGAGAGGTTGAGTAAATCATGTGACTAAGCAAAATAAAAAAATTATAAAAAACACAATATGAAACAAAGATAAATTATATAAAGAATGATAGTAAAAAGCTATGGAGCACCTTAAATGAAATTTTGGGGAAAAAAGCCAACTCGGCTCCATCATTCATTGAATCAGATGGCTCTTTTATCACAAAACCCACTGATATTGCAAACTACTTTCATGATGTTTTCATTGGCAAGATAAACAAGCTTATGGATGACATGTCAGCAACAAACACTGACACTACACAACCAAGTACAGTGGGCAAAAAAAGTATTTAGTCAGTCACCAATTGTGCAAGTTCTCCCACTTAAAAAGATGAGAGGCCTGTAATTTTCAATTTACTTCAACTATGGCAGACAAAATGAGAAAAACAATCCAGAAAATCACATTGTAGGATTTTTAATGAATGTATTTGCAAATTATGGTGGAAAATAAGTATTTGGTCAATAACAAAAGTTTATCTCAATACTTTGTTATATACCCTTTGTTGGCAATGACAGAGGTCAAACGTTTTCTGTAAGTCTTCACAAGGTTTTCACATACTGTTGCTTGTATTTTGGCCCATTCCTCCATGCAGATCTCCTCTAGAGCAGTGATGTTTTGGGGCTGTTGCTGGGCAACAAGGACTATCAACTCCCTCCAAAGATTTTCTATGGGGTTTAGATCTGGAGACTGGCTAGGCCACTCCAGGACCTTGAAATGCTTCTTACGAAGCCACTCCTTCGTTGCCCGGGCGGTGTGTTTGGGATCATTGTTATGCTGAAAGGCCCAGCCACGTTTCATCTTCAATGCCCTTGCTGATAGGAGGTTTTCACTCAAAATCTCACCATACATGGCCCCATTCATTCTTTCGTTTACACGGATCAGTCGTCCTGGTCGCTTTGCAGAAAAACAGCCCCAAAAAGCATGATGTTTCCACCCCCATGTTTCACAGTAGGTATGGTGTTCTTTGAACACGACGAGTTGAGTTTTTACCAAAAAGTTATATTTTGGTTTCATCTGATCATATGACATTCCCCCAATCTTCTTCTGGATCATCCAAATGCTCTCTAGCAAACTTCAGACGGGCCTGGACATGTACTAGCTTAAGCAGTGGGACACGTCTGACACTGCAGGATTTCAGTGTGTTACTGATGGTAGGCTTTGTTACTTTGGTCCCAGCTCTCTGCAGGTCATTCACTAGGTCCCCCGTGTGGTTTTGGGATTTTTGCTCACCGTTCTTGTGATCATTTTGACCCCATAGGGTGAGATCTTGCGTGGAGCCCCAGATCGAGGGAGATTATCAGTGGTCTTGTATGTCTTCCATTTCCTAATAATTGCTCCCAGAGTTGATTTCTTCAAACCAAGCTGCTTATCTATTGCAGATTCAGTCTTCCCAGCTTGGTGCAGGTCTACAATTTTGTTTCTGGTGTCCTTTGACAGCTCTTTGGTCTTGGCCATAGTGGAGTTTGGAGTGTGACTGTTTGAGGTTGTGGACAGGTGTCTTTTATACTGATAACAAGTTCAAACAGGTGCCATTAATACAGGTAACGAGTGGAGGACAGAGGAGCCTCTTAAATTGATATTCCTTTGTCCTGCACACAAACAAATACACTTACTTTTTTGTTTCTACTTGATCAGAACAAGCTGTAACTGGACTGTATCATATTACTTAATAAAAATTTTGTTACACTAATGTTTTTATTCTAAGAAAAATGAAAATGACCTGGATGCCATGTATTATAGTCTCTAAAAGGAAAAATATTACACCGTCACTTGCGCATGTCATTTTCCAGATTAGCCCTAATGAAAAAAGCCCCATAGATATTAATTTAGAATCCATACTCCAATTCTTTAATATGTAATTATTGGCAGTTTATGAATTGACACGCACTTTTTTATTCCTGCTGAAAGTACTAACAGTCAAATGCATTCTCTGTGTCGCCCACACAGACTTTAAACATTTGGATAATTGTCAGACTGGGGGTAACTGATGCATGGAATCAGGCGCTGGAGAGCAGAGATGAGTGTACAAGGTCATTTATGCCACGGACAGCACCAGTATAAAACAAATACCAAAGGTGCGTGAAATTACCAGTCACTCGTAAATAACGGGCGTAATAACGAACCAAACAAGTAAGTGGTAAGTCAACAAGTAACGACCTGAACATTTATATATACAAACGCGCACACAAACATGTGGGAAAAAAGAGGGTTAAATAATGAACATGTAATTGGGGAATAGAAACCAGGTGTGTAGAAAACAAAGACAAAACAAATGGAAAATGAAAAGTGGATCGGCGATGGCTAGAAAGCCGATGACATCGATCGTCAAACGCCGCTGAACAAGGACAGGGACCAACTTCGGCGAAAGTCGTGACAATAATAAAGCATTTAAAGGCTGACATTGGTTGATTTTATGCATTCATGAATTAAATCGCATTAGCTGTAATGTTGCAGTTCATCTGATGAAGGTGCAGTTGGGCCTATTTATATAATGAATATGAATTTGGAGGGCAGACACAAAATATTAAAGGTTACAACCTCTCACTTTCGGTTATTTGAAAACAAAATCGTTATCGTTATTTTTTTAATAATAATTTTATTTCACCTTTATTTAACCAGGTAGGCTAGTTGAGAACAAGTTCTCATTTGCAACTGCGACCTGGCCAAGATAAAGCATAGCAGTGTGAACAGACAACACAGAGTTACACATGGAGTAAACAATTAGCAAGTCAATAACACCATAGAAAAAATGGGCAGTCTATATACAATGTGTGCAAAAGGCATGAGGAGGTAGGCGAATAATACAATTTTGCAGATTAACACTGGAGTGATAAATGATCAGATGGTCATGTACAGGTAGAGATATTGGTGTGCAAAAGAGCAGGAAAGTAAATAAATAAAAACAGTATAAAAACAGTATGGGAATGAGGTAGGTGAAAATGGGTGAGCTATTTACCTATAGACTATGTACAGCTGCAGCGATCGGTTAGCTGCTCGGATAGCTGATGTTTGAAGTTGGTGAGGGAGATAAAAGTCTCCAACTTCAGCGATTTTTGCAATTCGTTCCAGTCACAGGCAGCAGAGTACTGGAACGAAAGGTGGCCAAATGAGGTGTTGGCTTTAAGGATGATCAGTGAGATACACCTGCTGGAGCGCGTGCTACGGATGGGTGTTGCCATCGTGACCAGTGAACTGAGATAAGGCGGAGCTTTACCTAGCATGGACTTGTAGATGACCTGGAGCCAGTGGGTCTGGCGACGGATATGTAGTGAGGGCCAGCCGACTAGAGCATACAAGTCGCAGTGGTGGGTGGTACTTATAGGTACTAGGTACTTATAGATGTCCACATATTCAAGGTCGGAACCATCCAGGGTGGTGATGCTAGTCGGGCATGCGGGTGCAGGCAGCGATCGGTTGAAAAGCATGCATTTGGTTTTACTCGCGTTTAAGAGCAGTTGGAGGCCACGGAAGGAGTGCTGTATGGCATTGAAGCTCGTTTGGAGGTTTGATAGCACAGTGTCCAATGACGGGCCGAAAGTATATAGAATGGTGTCGTCTGCGTAGAGGTGGATCAGGGAATCGCCCGCAGCAAGAGCAACATCATTGATATATACAGAGAAAAGAGTCGGCCCGAGAATTGAACCCTGTGGCACCCCCATAGAGACTGCCAGAGGACCGGACAGCATGCCCTCCGATTTGACACACTGAACTCTGTCTGCAAAGTAATTGGTGAACCAGGCAAGGCAGTCATCCGAAAAACCGAGGCTGTTGAGTCTGCCGATAAGAATATGGTGATTGACAGAGTCGAAAGCCTTGGCGAGGTCGATGAAGACGGCTGCACAGTACTGTCTTTTATCGATGGCGGTTATGATATCGTTTAGTACCTTGAGTGTGGCTGAGGTGCACCCGTGACCGGCTCGGAAACCAGATTGCACAGCGGAGAAGGTACGGTGGGATTCGAGATGGACCTGTTTGTGAGATTGTGAACTCTGCAAACAATATTTCCAGTCCGAGATTGGTAAATTACTGTAATTAATACATTCATTCAATACATTGGAATACAAAATAAGCCATCCATCCACCCATCATGGGCTATTAGCAGGACAATAATTGCCAAGAAGGAGGGTAGGGGGAGAAATGTATCGTTAGGGATGAATCTTTTCAGTTGATGCCAAACAAGTTGGATCGAGTTTAATTCAGGAGACCTACGTGTAGAGAAATATTTATTGATATACTGTAGGCCTACCGTAGGTGTTGAAGGTATATTTATTTATTTTACTACATAAAGGTGTACTTACCCTGCCGGCATCTTGACCCAGTTTATGCCCTCATTTGCAATGAAAATCCAGATGTCAGGGTGACTACCCGTTCCAGGGTTACGACTATAACCACCAGAGGACTGGAAAATGAGCCGGAGTTGAGAGGATCACCAAAACTAAAAACACCAGTCTCAACAGCGAAGAGGCGACTCCAGGATGCTGGCTGTCTAGGTAGAATTCCTCTGTCCAGTGTCTGTGTTCTTTTGCCCTTCTTAATCTCTTATTTTTATTGGCCAGTCTGAGATGTTGCTTATTCTTTGCAACTCTGCCTCGAAAGCCAGCATTCCGAGGTCGCCACTTCACTGTTGACGTTGAGACTGGTGTTTTGCGGGTACTATTTAATGAAGCTGCCAGATGAGAACTTGTGAGGCATCCGTTTCTCAAACTAGACACTCTAATGTACTTATCCTCTTGCTCAGTTGTGCATCGGGGCCTCCCACTCCTCTTTCTATTCTGGTAAGAGCCAGATTTGGCTGTTCTGTGAAGGGAGTAGTACACAGCGTTGTATGAGATCTTCAGCTTCTTGACAATTTCCGAATGGAATAGCCTTCATTTCCCAGAACAAGAATAGACTGACGAGTTTCAGAAGAAAGGGCTTTGTTTCTGGCCATTTTGAGCTCCAGATACTCAACTAGTCTAAAGGCCAGTTTTATTGCTTCTTTAATCAATACAATAGTTTTCAGCTGTGCTAACATAATTGCAAAAGGGTTTTCTAATGATCAATTAGCCTTTGAAAATGATTAACTTGGAATAGCTAACACAACATGCCATTGGAACACAGGAGTGATGGTTGCTGATAATGGGCATCTATACGCCTATGTAGATATGCCATTAAAAATCAGCAGTTTCCAGCTACAATAGTCATTTACAATATTAACAATGTCTACACTGTATTTCTGATCAATTTGATGTTTTTAACGGACAAAAAATGTGTTTTCGTTCAAAAACAAGGACATTTCTAAGTAACCCCAAACTTTTGAACGGTAGTGTATGTTTTACAGAGCCTTTCCATAAGTCCACTCAAATTTCTTAAACTGTCTTCTGACTGTGATTAAAGCGATGTTGCGTTGTACAGCGACATATTTTCCCAACGCAAACCCTGAGGGTTTAATTTTTCTTGGAATAGAAACACCATAATATGAATCAAATTAATTAATATATTTCTTAAAATCAATCCCATATACCATGTTCTTACAAAAAAATATTTTAAATTCTCTAGTACTGCCAATATTACAAAAAGTAATATGCTTCTCAAAGATGCCCTCTGGTGGTAAAACAAACACTAACTTGCATTAATGGCAACAATGGCTGACACTTAAATAACGTGTCAGATTTAAAATCAGGTTTAAAAGCAGGTATAAATACACCTTGTGGAACAGCAGGGACTGTGAAGTAACACAAACATGGGCACAGACACATGCATACAAACACATGATAACATACGCATGGAGAACATCACTCGAATGCCTTTCAAATAGACGGATGCGTCACAATCAGAGGATTCTAGTGTTTCGGAATACATATGTTTTTGTTGTACATTTCCAGCTACTTTTTTTTCTTCTCTGAGGCTGTCATTGTTTGTATTTAAAAAAATCAAATCAGGAAAAATAATTCTTACATTAAAAATAAAATAAACTTTTCAAATAAATAGCTTCAGTTTATTGAGAAAAACATTGCAAATAGATGCAATTTTTTCAGTTATTGAATGGTAGTGGTAGTGGAGTATGGGCCTGAGGGCAGACACTTAAAGTGTGTGTTGTGAATTCTGTAATGAATGTTTTGTAATGTTTTTAAAATTGTATAACTGCCTTAATTTTGCCGAACCCCAGAAAGAGTAGCTGCTGGCTTGGCAGGATAAATAAATACAAAATGCTCTGAGTGCAGCAGTCAAGGAAATTTGATGCTATATATGTTATGAAAAGATTGCAAATTATTTCCCCTTCTGATCTATCAGTTTTTCTGGCACAAAAGCTAACAGTTAATCAAAGGACACAAAAGGAGGCCTTAAAATGACAGGAGTTAAAGGTATGTGTGGCTTAAGCTTTAGCAAGTTCATGAATGGAACAAACGTCTGGTGAGGCATTAACAAGAGTTGCTAAAGGAATGTGTGGTTTAAGCTTTAGCTCGTTTATGAATGGAACAAACATATGTAGAGGCATTAACAGCACACATTACTTGATTTGATCCAATAAGACCATGTCAACTACAAGGCAAATATGTTTCTTTCCTGTCAACATCCATTTCAATATAATTATGTGTGTCACGACTTCTACCGAAGTCGTTGCCTCTCCTTGTTCGGGCGGTGCTCGGCGGTCAACGTCAACGGTCTTCTAGCCATCATTGATCCATTTTTCATTTTCCATTGGTTTTGTCTTGTCTTCCCACACACCTGTTTTCAATCCCATGTATTACCTGTTGTGTATTTAACCCTCTGTTTCCCCTCATGTCTTTGTCAGAGATTGTTTATTGTCAGTGTTGTGTTATTTGTATAGGTGCGCGACAGGTCCTCGTACCCATGTTTGTTTATATTCATTTCTTATTAGTGTTATGGAGCATGTTACGTGGACATTCATTAAAAGACTCCATTGTACACTCCATTTGACTCTCCTGCGCCTGACTTCCCTGCCACCTATACACACGACTCTGACAATGTGAATGATATCAGTCATGTAAAGAGCTGTGAAAGACTCTATTTTAAACAAACCCAATACCCTAACACGTGTTGGACTGTATACACATGCATTGGGTTTGTATGGGAGACTATGGTCATATATTTTATGTAATAGGAGTCATTTCAGAAGGTTTTTTCATCAGTTTGTAATGGCAGTTTGGTCACATATTGTAACCTAGCAGAAGTACAGTATATATTCTGGATAAAAAGGTCCTGGAAGGTGTTGAGTAGGCATACAACAATTTTGGGCTTCATTCAAGAGTGCAGCGTTACAAAGCCAAACAGAAGAACAGTAGAACACCCACCAAGACCGAACCAAGAGCACACTTCAACCTACTAAGCCATTCAGGACACGACCTTGTGTGAACGAACATGTCTCATACATGTCAGAAGTTGAGAAATTGCTAACAGGGTAACATAGCAAGACAGGAAGGGTGACCACATGCGAGAGAGTGCTGTTTTTGAATTATTAATCACTTCACTGAGAGTGGAAGGAAGAATGCATGAGGCTGCCATCCACTTCACTTAAATATGATTTATTTTTTGTTGACCTCTCCACTGACCTTCTGATAGACTGATCTCAGCAGGCTTAAATGCTGCTAGAGAGTGAACCACATTCCCACACAAAACATCTAAGGGAAGTGTGTGTGTGTGTGTTTGGCCTTTGCATTTGTCCTTTGGACAGCAGGATCGGTAAGCTATGCAAGAGCTTATTTTGATGTCACATAAGATTGTAAATGTAATACCCTGCTAAATAACAGGTGTCATTCACTTCAATAGACAGACCAAGAAAGCCAGGGATAAGTGTTCCTCTCCTTCTTTCAGTCTGCACATTCTACTAGATACTTCAGTAACACATGAAGATCTTCAAACTCAATGAAAGACAATCAGACATATATCCAAGATATAGATATCAGTTGGTGATAGTATGTGGTAGAATGAACAGGGAAGCTGCAGTAACCAGACAGTGTGTGTCAAGCGCAGTTGATATTGAGATGTAATGTGGCCACAGTCAGTGACAGTTGTGAGTAATGGCCGAGACCTGTCCACATACATAGCTACCCAGTCTGGGTATAAGTGCACAGCCTCACAGGGGAGATGTTACTGGTTTGATGGCATTTTCAGTGCAATGGCACTAGTGTAAAACATTTTGAATTCAGGCACCCGGCTGCCAAGAGAAACACCTGTTGCTGTTTCGAATCCAAAATATTCTGGGCCATGAGGTGGTGATTTGGGGCAGGGGGGGTCAGGCAGGGGGGAAGACATGGTCAGAGAGAGAGCTATGTCTGTGCCCTTCAAATGGGGGTGGAGTGGTAATCGACTGACCGATGAGGACCAATGCTGACAACTTTGAAGGGTCTGAACCTAAAAACGCTGTCAGTCAATCCCAAACTTGGTTCTAGGGAAGAGAAGGGAAGCAAAGGTCGCTTGTATTTTTCTTTTCTTTTCAAAAAGGAGCTTATTCCTGGAGGAGTTGATTGAGGCAGGAGTGGGGACCTGTAGCCTACCCCTGCACAGACATTTCAGGGCCAAGCAAAAAAAAAAACGTACAAAATGCATTGTAAGATACTGAGACGTATTTCCCACCACTATAGTATAAAAAGGCTGCAGTGAAAGTTACTAATTGGAAATTGAGCCTAGTTAACCACATTTTGGAAGAGAAATGACATGAGGAGCGTGAATGAACTTACATTTAGCTAGTAGTTTGAATAAAATAGATTAAATTAGACAAAGTGAGTTGCTCTTTTATAATTACCTCATAATTCATCTGTCATTTGGGTAAAAGGAAAAATACCTTCTGGGCTGCTACTAGTCAATTTTGCTATCTCGGGGTGCTCAGTCAAATTGGGGGGTAATTTCCTTTCCATCAACCAAGTAGCCCAAAGCCCAGCACTATCACTCCTCAACACTGAGGTGAAGACAAAAACTGTTCTCTGTTTAAGTCAAAAGTTTATCCTTAAGTCAAAAATACATCATCCTCTGTCACGTCCTATCCATCTCCAAAAAAGGAGATGCGGCAAAATCTGCATCTCCATAAAGGCTGTTGTGGCTGTGACCTTGGACACCAACCTAGCCCTATGTTAATGCCCTGTTTACTCTCAGGGGATGAATGGCTAGATTCCTGGCTCTGGGTCCAGTGCCAGACATTTAAAACGCAAGGGTTGGAGTTGCCAGCTGCTCTAGCGCCTCAACAATCCCCAATCTCAACCCCCTTCACCACATCCCCTAATCCCCCCTCCACACACAGACTCCCACCTCCTTGAATTCCTGACCCCCTGTCACACTTGATACCATGAGCTGCAAGTTCCGTGAATCAGGGAGTAGACACACACAACCCAGTAAAGTTTGAATGATTTTGGTAGACTCCTGCTCAGTCCCGGCTACTTCCTTCCCCACAGCAGTATCTGCAGTTGACAGGATTTCAGATGATCTGCCACCTCAAGGATTTGACACCTCTTTAGAGTCTGACTACCGCAAGCTAAGGATGTGCTTACACAGACTTTTATTCTGAATATCAATTTTAGAGCTAATTATTACTCATGGCTCTCCTGGTATTTGGATTGGTTAATTTATCATGGGCAGCATAAGCCTTAATGAAAGTAAATGGTGTATTATAGTGAACAAAAGCACAATATTGTACTATGCTGGTGTACCCTCAGTGAAGCTGACTAGGACATCACTGTCTAAGTTATAACCCTAGTCGAATGTAAACATGCAGTAGTCTGCATTTGACTGTTACAGTGCTTTGCAAAAGTATTCCTCCCCCTTGGCGTTTTCCCTTTCTTGTTGCATTACAACCTGTAATTTTAAATTATTTTATTTGGATTGCATGTAATGGACATACACAAAATAGTCCAAATTGGTGAAGTGAAATAAATAAAAATACTTGTTAAATTTTTTTTGGTTTTTTTAAAGTATGGAAAAGTGGTGCATGAATATGTTTTCACCCCCTTTGCTATGAAGCCCCTAAATAAGATCTGGTGCAACCAATTACCAGAAGTCACATAATTAGTTCAATAAAATGCACCTGTTTAAAATCTAAGTGTCACATGATCTGTCACATGATCTCAGTATATATACACCTGCTCTGAAAGGCCCCAGAGTCTAAAACCACTAAGCAAGGGGCACCATGAAGACCAAGGAGCTCGACAAACAGGTCAGGAACAAAGTTGTGGAGAAGTACAGATCAGGGTTGGGTTATAAAAATTATCTGAAACTTTTAACATCCCACACTGCACCATTATTAAAAAATTGAAAGAATATGGCACCGCAATAAACCTTCCAAGAGAGCAAAACTCACGGACCAGGCAAGGAGGGACTTATTCAGAGAGGCAACAAAGAGATCAAAGATAACCCTGAAGGAGCTGCAAAGCTCCACAGTGGAGATTGGAGTATCTGTCCATAGGACCACTTTAAGCCGTACACTCCACAGAGCTGGGCTTTACAGAAGGGTGGCCAGAAAAAGTTGCTTAAAGAAAAATATAAGCAAAGACATTTGGTGTTCGCGAAAAGGCATGTGGGAGACACACCAAACAGGTACTCTGGTCAGATTAACTTTTTGGCCATCAAGGAAAACGCTATGTCTGGCGCAAACCCAACAGCTCTCTCAACAGCTCTCATCACCCCGAGAACCCTATCCCAGCGAAGCATGGTGGTGGCAGCATCATGCTGTGGGGATGTTTTTCATCGGCAGGGGCTTTGAAACTGGTCAGAATTGAAGGACTGATGGATGGAGCTAAATACAGGGAAATTCTTGAGGGAAACCTGTTTCAGTCTTTCAGAGATTAGGGACAATGACCCTAAGCATACTGCTAAAGCAACACTTGAGTGGTTTAATTGAGAATCTGTGGTATGACTTAGATTGTTGGAAACCAGTGGAACCCATCCAACTTGAAGGAGCTGGAGCAGTTTTGCCATGAAGAATGGAAAAAATCCCAGCTAGATGTGCCAAGCTTATAGAGACATACCCCAAGAGACTTGTAGCTGTAGTTGCTGCAAAAAGGTGACTCAAGGTGACAAAGTATTTTTTGGGGGGGTGAATAGTTATACACGCTCAAGTTTTCAATTTTTGTGTCTTATTTCTTGTACTACAATAAAAATATTTTGCATCTTCAAAGTGGTAGGCATGTTGTGTAAATCAAATGATACAACCCCCCCCCAAAAAAAAATCGAAAGTGAATACTTTCACAAGCCACTGTATAGAGATCTCACACATGGCCTGTACAGTTCTGAACACAAGAAGATAAATCAATGAATTGTGGGCCACCTAAGAGGACAGAGTCACAGAACATGTATCTGTGCAAAACTGAAAATGGTAGTATTTCTGTACTGCTGTCGGTTTGAGTGCTTCTGGCATTTGAGCGACTGGTGTTTGTAATGCCAAGCCCTCACAAAGGCCTCCCACTGTGCGTCAACAAACATACCATCTCAAGAAGATGACAAGGCCCCATCAAACACATCCACACAGAAAGAGATCTTTTGGATGCTGACAATGTTGGCCTTTCATCGAATGGGAACCAGCTTCAAAAGCCACCCAACAGAACACTTATCCCTTCAGTTGCTATGATACCAAACATGCTGTACAAACCCAGCAATGTGCAACAGAGTGCCATTATAAAGCCATACGGTCAGAGGTCCAGAAATAAGTGACCACAAAGGCAAGACCAGAGAAAGGGTGTTAGAGAGACATAAAATGTGAATATATGTACACCGATTGGCAAGTGAAAAAAGAAGAAAAAAATACAACCCATTAATTTACCTAATTTGCTTGTGGCTTCGTTTGTAATGTTTATACTGAACAAAAATATAAAGTCAGTTCATATAAGGAAATCATTCAAATGAAATAAATTCATTAGGTCCTAATCTCTGGAATGGCTGGTCTCAGACGATCCTGCAGGTGAATAAGTCGGATTGTGGAGGTCCTGGGCTGGCGTGGTTACACTTGGTCTGCGGTTGTGAGGCCGGTTGGACGTACTAACAAATTCTCTAAAAATACATTGGAGGCTTATGGTAGAAAAATTAACATTAAATTCTCTGGCAACAGCTCTGGTGAACATTCCTGCAGTCAGCATGCCAACTGACTTGAGACATCTGTGGCATTGTGTTGTGTGACAAAACTACACATTTTAGAGTGGCCTTTTATTGGCCCCAGTACAGGTACTTGTGTTAAGATCATGCTGTTTAATCATCTTTTTGATATGCCACACCTGTCAGGTGGATGGATTATCTTGGCAAAGGAGAAATGCTCACTAACAAGGATGTAAACAAATGTGTGCACAACATTTTTGAGAAATACCATTTTTGTGCATATGGATTTATAATTTTTTCAGCTCATGAAATATGGGACCAACACTTTACACGTTGCGTTTATATTTAGGATTCTGACACTAAAATTCTGATCTTGTCAAGATTTCTCAAGTCCTCTCCTTTGACTATCTTCCTTTATAATGTTGTTGGTGTTTCATTTACGCCAAAGATCCTAAATTCACTGGATCAATATGACAGTGTGAAACTCCGGTTATGATTATTAAAATGGGCAGACTCTGTCAAGTGAATACATTGATACATTAAAGTACTCCTCTTCTACTAGGGCAGGGGTTCCCAAACCTTTTTGGCCTGCGACCTCATTTTGATATTTAAAAAATGATTGCTTTTTCACCATGTGAAAAAGTGATGTAATCAATGACCAATGTTAACTTTTTGAATTTGTGCTATGCCAGTCTATTACAAATCATTCTGTCAGTACTATTGACAGTATTTTAATCTGATGGAAGTATGGTTTGAAGTGACTGTAATCATCAAAGGTTTTGGGTAGCTCAGAAGATCATTAGGCAATAATTCTGTATAATATTCTATGTAGAAAAGAACATCATGATTGATGATGTTTTTTATCCCCCAATCTGATTTAGTGCCTTGTTAACTCTGTCGTAATGAGTCCTGTGCAGCATGTGGGCATTGTAGAGGGAAACTTGTCCCTGAAAATCGTATCTTTCAGTGATGAGGTCAAAATATTTTGTACCTTAAACGGTTCAAAAGATAAAGCCACATTTGTAGGACGAAAACAGAAACCCTCTGTTTATTACAATCACACCTAGCAGCTACCTATTTTTATTTATATAACCTTTACTTAACTAGGCAAGTCAGCTAAGAACACATTATTATTTACAATGATGGCCAAACCCTAACTGGGCCAATAGTGCCCTATGGGACTCCCAATTACAGCTGGTTGTCATACAGCCTGGAACCGTACCAGGGTCTGTACTGACACCTCAAACACTGAGATGCAGTGCCTTAGACCGCTGTGCCACTCGGGAGCTGATGACCCAAGCACAATTGTATTTATTTTAATTCAAATCAGGTGACTCCACATGGGCCTGCAACCCAAAGTTTAGGAAACTCTGTATTAGGGTAAAAGATTGCTGGCACCACACTATGGGGACCTGAGTTATGCGCATGTAAATGGCATTTAGTTCCCTTTTTATGCACTTTTCTCTCTATGCGTATTCTGACATTGAACATGCTATTCATTAGGGTGGTCATAATTTTCTCAGCAGGTGATTGTCAAGCAAATAACTGCCGGTCTCGCTGTAATTTACCGTTAATTAACAAACATATTTAGCATCTCCTGGCTTCCACGAATAGCCTACAAGCCACTAATGCAAACCTTTGGAACATCTACATTTTAAAAAGTTGAATAAATCCATGTAATATAGCCTACAACATCACAATTAATCCATTATTTATTTTAGACGGGTCTAAAGAAACATGATAGAAATAAAATGTAGTCTATTTCAGATTAACAGAATAGCATACTCTGAGTTGTTATCACTGATCTGGCTTCGCCATACGGCTATGGGCAACACTAGTTAATTTAGCAGACAAGATCTGCTTAGAATTCCATGGCATTATTTTTATTTTTTATTTTTTTTAAGTATGAAGAATACGATTGAACATTGAGAAAATATCCTTTCTATTTATTCACCAATGATTTGAGGGAGTGAACACATGTGGCTATGCTGTGTTGAGTGGTTAACAAATAAACATATATATGCAAATGTTCTGTTTATTTGAGCTTGTCAGTAGGTAATCCTGTCTAACGCTGCTTTTTATAATGAATTGTGTATTAAAACTTAACAAAAGACTTGACTATGCAAATATCCATTTCAATAGAACTTCACTGCAACAAATGTTTCAGAGGGCAGAATAACTTATGAATTTGCGAACACTCCACACCGGTTGAATATGGCCGTGTCAATAAACGTCGGCAAAAAAACGTAATTCAATTGTTGCCAGAAGCACAGTTACAGTCACCAACGCTCTGGACAACATGAAAACAGCCTAATCAGCTCTGCTAAGGTGAGTAAAATGGTCAGAGTTTGGGTGGGGGCTAAAGATTAAGATGATTCTTATGGTATTGTACACGGTCAGTGTGAACCAGAGTGACTTGACACAACTGACCAAGCAAGCTGTACAAACTTGTATGTAAAGCATGAACAACACGTTTTGATTATTTAATTGACCTCCAACATGATTGGCACTACTTTTATCACATTATTTCTGTGTGTGTTGTCATTTTAACTTCCAGTTTCCAAGATTATGTTTCTGTTTGCAGTGCTGCTGCTCTGCACATTTGTAGGTAATTGAAACTTACCTGATAATGATGCATTAAAAATTATATTACATTTTCTTTTCATTAACTTATCTTAAGGTTATTTTGTTGGTTGCAGGCAGCCAGATCCCATTTACTTTTGAACTTTTTAAACACATTTGCCCCCGAAAGACCATAGTGAACACTGTCTTAGATTACTGGTGTTGTGAAGGACAGCACTGTGGCAGGGGTCAACATCCCACAGCTGATTGGATTGGAAGATGGTACGGTGCTGGTGGAAAGCTATGGCTAGCAACAGCACCTGACTCCGTACTTCAGGCCAGTGCCATAGTTCAAGCCATAGTTCGCCATAGTTCAAGCTGTACCAGCACTTTAGTTGAATATCATTTTCATTGCATGAGGTTAGTCTTCTTATCTAAACTTGGGGGGTGAATTGATGTTGTACAAGTTTGTAATGTCAGACTGGACAAAGCTAGACAAACTTATGTTTTTGAGACAATCAGG
This sequence comes from Oncorhynchus keta, assembly GCF_023373465.1. Taxonomy (NCBI): domain Eukaryota; kingdom Metazoa; phylum Chordata; class Actinopteri; order Salmoniformes; family Salmonidae; genus Oncorhynchus; species Oncorhynchus keta. Next base: position 50,249,254 of record NC_068455.1, on the reverse strand, counting down.
GAGTTTTGCGATGAAGAGACTATGGACATCACATGCCCTGCATCAAAGTCAAGGGCAGGACAGAAACAGGCTCTCCGAATATAGATTCACTTTTTCATGCGTGGTTCGGACGAACCAGTCATCAGCAATATCTGCAGTGCCTCTATTTAAATGACTCTCTCCTAACACACTCGCCATACATTGCTGCTACTTTTTTCATCCTGCTGCTCAGCCACTTTACCCCTGATTGTATGCATACAATTAATTAATCTATCACTGATATTGTTATTGATATTGTTCTTGTACATACTGTATATTATTTATATTGACAGAGTCTATTTCTGATATTGCTACTATACAAGTAACCATTTGGATGTACCGTTTACACCTTCTGTAGAGACCCATCCACTTGGCAATATGTGGCTGGGGGTTATAGCATTTCTTTCACACAACCCATCAATTTGTGTCGGTGTAAGAGTCATCTAATATTTATACAATCTTTTTATCTGGACACTTTCTGTTTACCTGGAATTTTTCCTTATTGTAGGCTACTACTTTTACCACATTTAATCTTTACTACACTACTGACTGTTTAGCACATGACCTCACATGTGAATCCTTAAAGATGGGTGGGGATGGCTTAAGAGGGTGTGAACAATTCTGAATGGGTGTAGACAAAGGAGAGCTCTCCAGTAGGTACCAAAACGTTCAAAGGCCATTTTCTCAAAAGTGAGATTAACTTGTCATCTTTCAACGGACAATTACTTTCCCATTGTTCCTCAAATGCAGTGTACGATACACCATTTTGTAGCTCTGAGTTTCTACTTTTATCCAATGTAAAAAACACAATTTAAAATTTTGCTACATAAGACTTATTTGAGCCGGTCGGCCACAAATGACAATTGTTTTAGATATATTTTACCTTACGATCGCTGGAGACAAAATGTGAAACTATTCATATGGCAGCAAACTGAAGAATATCTACCTTTTCCACAGTGAAATTTATAAAATGCTGGCCTTATAACTTGGGATGAAATTTGGAGACCCAAACAAATGACAGTATAGTGCCAAACCTACTGAGTAGATTTATGATTTCTAGATTGTTTTAATTATATGCCCAGACTTTTCACTCTTTTTTTCAATTTGTATTGTGTTAAATATTAGCCACTATTTGTAGCCACCGTCAGTTAAACCCACATACATTTATAACTGTCAGACCATAAAATACGTAGCAGTTTAAATGTGGAGCCTGGTGCACGATGACTAGACTGTTGTCATCACAGTTCCATGATTAGTGAAGATTATTAGGGTAGATTTATAGGACTACTGTTCAACCCCTATTGTACACTTCTCACCTTTTATAGTTCGTGGATTGAACATTAGAATATCGCACCTTTTTAAGGATGAATCAAACCACTATTTTTTATTCACCTATATATTTAATGTGTAAAGGCTCTCCAAACCTGCTTTTTTTTTTTATTCATAAATACTTTCCTAACCCTAAATAATAAACAAGATCAGAGTATTTTTAAAACTACCTGTCACATGTGATCCCACTCCGGCCTCTAAGTCACTATATAGATAGATAGATAGATAGATAGATAGATAGATAGATAGATAGATAGATAGATAGATAGATAGATAGATAGATAGATAGATAGATAGATAGATAGATAGATAGATAGATAGATAGATAGATAGATGGTTCCTTCCACAGGAATTATTGTTTAATTGTATGTTGCATTTCTTTATTAAAACACTCACTCCTGAACTTTCTTCCAGAGTCTCAGAGCAACCCATTACAGAATAACGCCTCACCTAAGGGAATCAGCAGGGAGTGTTTTATTTTTTTGGGTGGGAATGATGTCAGGTTGGGAGCTGCTACAGGCTCTCATGCCTCAGCCAGATCGCCAGGCTCTCATGCCTTCGCCGGATCGCCAGGCTCCCTTGCTTCCAACGGCTCGTCAGGCTCTCATGCCTCAGCCAGATCGCCAGGCTCCCCTTCCTCAGCCGGTCTGTCAGGTTTCTGCGTATCAGCAGGGGTGACCGGTCCTCTCCTGATCCCTGGGATCGTCCCTTTGGTTGGCGTCCTGCGGCTGGAGCCAAACACACCAGGGAGGGGGTACCATCCCGTATGCTCTCTCCGGCGCTCAAGGTTGCCATGCTCCTGTGTCTCAGCCGGATTGACAGGTTTCCCGCGCCTCAGCAGAGGTAACTGGTCTGCTCCTGATCCCCGGTCCGCTCCTGATCCCGGGTCCGCTCACAATACCCATTTTGGTCGGCATCCTGCGGCTGGAGTCGCGCGTCGGGGAGGGGGTACTGTCACGTGTCCGGCCTCTAGGTCACCAGGCTGCTCGTTATGGCGCACACCTGTCACTATCGTTACGCGCCCATGCACGTCATCAGATCTCATGGACTCCATTACCTGCCCTATGTGTCAATCCCTTTGGTTCCTTTCCCAGGCATTATTGTTTCTGTTCCCGCTTTAAGTCTGTGCGTAGTTTGTGTTTTGTTGCATATATTTATTAAAACACTCACTCCCTGAACTTGCTTCTCGACTCTCAGCGCAACTCGTTACACTACCAATTGGTGCTGAAAAGTAGTCGAATACTTGTGTATTTACATGGCTTTCTTTCATTCATCCCCAATAGTCTGAACCGTTCTCTACATATATCCTAGTGAGTCTGTTTAAGAAAATTAATGGTACACCAAATTTAAAGGGGTGGATAATTGTACTGAAAACACTATTGAATGAAATAGAACATCTGTTTACCAGCAAGTGGGAGGGTTTTCAGTGGTTTAATCACATCTATTCAGCGTGTGCAACAGAACCACGCCTGCAAAAGGCCAGTTACACACCTGCATAACGTTAGGTTAAATACCAATTACTGAGAAGTGGGTAGCAAACGTGTACATTTCCTAAGTCTAAATTGGGACCTATGGAAACTACATTACACACACTCATGCACATTTTTCAGTGATTTACTTGACATCTCCAGTATGGATGGAGTACCTTTGATTTGTGTCTCATTGTAACCTACCTGCAGTGCGAACACTTAGCTCCGCACTGTTTCCCCTATGCAGCAGCTGGATATTACAGTATGTTTGTCATATACACAATACTCTCCTAAGGGCTTGAGCTCACCGTTGGCAGTAATCTCAATTTGGACAATTAAAGTTAACAGCAAATCTGGGTGGGCAGCTGATGTAACTCTAGCTGTTTTTATGAGCGACAGACACCAAGTATTAACTCTGTGCTGCCCCAGGGCACTGGATCTTTTTAGGGCCTTTTAATCTAGATTGGTTTACCCCAGCCTCAGGCCATTAAGAATATTTGTTCGTTTTTAACTGATTGCAAAACCTACATGGATTCATGTAAAAAATCCAGCAAACTATTTTGACAAATAGCCCCCACAAGTACTTGTCCAGTGGTGTCTTTGCAAATGATCTCAGTGATCACTGTCTTATTGAGTGTATTAGCGATACCAAACAAATTAACACTGATCCTAGTATAATTATGAGGATAAAAAAATCTAAATCCCTGCAAGCTTTTCTTCATGATATGTATTGCTCTGACTTTTCAGCTGCATGCCTGACCCTGAATTAGCTCTAGAACTGTTTATCTATTTGTATCTCTCTGGCAGGCAAACAGTAAAAGTAGAACAAATTCTTGGTTGTATAAAGAGGAATAATGGTCTGGGGCTGTTGTTCATTGTTTGGGTTAGGCCCCTTAATTCCAGTGAAGGGAAATCTTAATGCTACAGCATACAATAACATTCTAGACGAGTCTATTTCTCTATGATCAATCCATAAATAATCGAGACCTATAGTACCAGTCAAAAGTTTGGACACACCTACTCATTCCAGGGTTTTTCTTTATTTTTGCTATTTTGTACATTGTAGAATAATAGTGAAGACATCAAAACTATGAAATAACACATATGGAATCATGTAATAACCAAAAAAATATATATATATTTTATATTCTTCAAAGTAGCCACTCTTTGCCTTGATGACAGCTTTGCATACTTTGCATAATCATCCAAATGATTTTTACGAGCTATGCGCTTCAGCATTCGGTGGTCCCTTTCTGTGGGCTTGTGTATAGCCTACCACCTCGCGGCTGAGCCGTTGTTGCTCCTGGACGTTTCCACTTCACAACATCAACATTTACAGTTGACCGGAGCAGCTCTAGCAGGGCAGAAATTTAATGAACTGACTCCTATAACAGTGCCACGTTGAAGGTCACTGAGCTCTTCAGTAACAGGTGTGGATGAAATAGCCAAATCCACAATCTTTTGTGTATATATAGTGTATCTATACATACTTTACAAGATCAGACAGTATATCACTATAATCCGAGTGTAGATTATCGAAAGTTGCTTTAATTTCAGTGCTTCTAATTTGAAAACAATTCTGTATAAAACATTTTTTTTCAATTGCACAAACAATCAACACTCACCAAAATAAAGTCATCTTTGTGCTCTTTTTTGTGATGTATGGCACAAGCAAGAGTAGCAAGAGTAGAAAAACTGATGGCTGAAAAAGAGAAATCCTTAGATAAATAAATATATATATTTCACACTTTCATGCTAACCCAAACCATATTTTCAGTGCTTTCAGTATGTTAGGGTTAGCCTTCTTTCTTTTCATCTAGCTCTTTGCACTTAAATTGTTGAGGCAGTTGCATTGGAAGTTTCAACCCTTCAGACCACTTATAATCGGGCTGGCACTAAATATGTTATCAAGTCAGCTCAGCTTGCTTTTAGCGAGCTGAGATGTGCTGGAGAGTGCAACGTGAAAAGTAACATTATGGTTCAGGTCGGAACAGTGTGAAAGGGGTAAAGAAGAAATTAAAGAATATCCAAGATACAGATTTTGAATGCCATTCTAAAGACAAACAATCAGTACATTAGGCCCAAATAATCAAGAGGTAGTCAACTGGTGATTATAAAGGGAGATTGGATTTCCCATGGGATTAGCAGGAGCACAAGTTAATTTAGCAATCAATTGTTGATTGAGAAACAGGTTTCAACCTGTTAGATTCTTGCTCCACACAAAAGGCAGAGTGAGGGTGAGCTAGGGGCATCCCTAGTCTAACTCCCAAGCTGTAGTCATTACCAGTACGAGTCTTGCCAACAATCAGGGTCTCTAAGGATCAGAGTAGAGTGCAACATTGAGACATAAAAGTGGTGCCTGCAAATTGTGTTTAATCATTATGCTCTAGTTCAAAAAAGGATTTCAAATCCAGTGATCCTGATGTGCTTGGCCTCAGATCAAAGCAATGCCACAATGCTAATTTTGAATGATTAGCATTATCTAGTTTGGTTCCAATTTGAAATTACTAATTTAAAGATTAGTAATGACAAATACATTGAGTGTACGTAACATTAAGGATACCTCCCTAATATATTGGACTCTACACGGTGTCGAACGCGTTCTACAGGCATGTTGACTCCAATGCTTCCTCAAGTTGGCAGGATATCCTTTGGGTGGTGGATCATTGCTAATACACACAGGAAACCCGGCAGCATTGCAGTTCTTGACACAAACCGGTGTGCCTGGCACCTGCTACCATATCTCATTCAAAGGCACTTAACGTTTGTCATGCCCATTCACCCTCTGAATGGCACACATACACAATCCATGTCTCAAGGCTTAAAAATCTCTTTAAACTGTCTCCTCCTCTTCATCTACAATGATTGAAGTTAGTTTAACAAGTTCCATCAATAAGGGATCATAGCTGTCACCTGGATTGACCTGGTGTCACACCCTGATCTGTTTCACCTGTTTTTGTGCTTGTCTCCACCCCCCTCCAGGTGTCGCCCATCTTCCGCATTAACCCATGTATTTATACCTGTGTCCTCTGTGTCAGGACGTGGCCCTTTCTGGGTGTAGATCGTGGCTCCCTCACGCTTGCGCCTAAACCAGGTTTAAAGCCTCAGGTCATAAATACAGAGTAGAAACTACCATGCAGTATTTGAGAGAGAAAGCAAAGCACTTCACTTGGCCAAACTCCTAAGTCTCCAAAATGGGAGAATGAAACATACTTTCTACTTTTGAGAATGTGGGAATGATCCATGGACACTTAAGGGGACAGTTATGTTGTGTGATTCATTTGGTGTTCTCATTAAGGATAGGAAACACACATAACGGTATCTCTTAAAGTGTACTTTTCCCAGCTGTCAGGTTTACATGTAAATATTGTGAAACATATGTGAGTAAACATGAAACTATTTGTGAAAAGGAATGGAACCGCCCTTTTCTACTGAAACGTATAAAACCCACTCCTGATTAAATTCACACCAGACCACGCAAACGCCGGTGTAAGCTAAGGTTGCAAATGGTTGGATTTCTAAGACCAAAACATGCCGGGTGATGCTGATGTGTGAAGTGGTTTAAACTACAACGCTACCAAAGGACAAGACTATACCACGTGAAGCATTGGATGTACGGTTGAAAATGGTTAAACTCTGAGACTATCGATCCAGACAGAATAAGAGCAAACCTTAGACACAAATTACTAATCTGCAGCTAGAAATGACGTAAACCTAAAATAGAATGAGGTATTCATGATTGAATTAAGTGGGGATATTAACTGTGCAAACAGATTACTGTACGAACAGACTGCGTTAGATATGAATAGAGCCATGTGGTATGTGTGTTGCTCATATAGTTGTCCCGGTATCGCATATCCGATGACGTCAAAGTGTCTTATGAGTTGTTCAATTCCAGATTTAGTCCGTTAGGGCAAACAGTACTTATTCTGTCGGTCAATATTAATTTCTAGAGCAAGGGCATATATAATAATGTTAGAAATTTGAGGATGGATCTGTTCGGTGACAAAGCCGAAGTGTTATCAGTCTACCAATCGCGCTGAACCAGCATGAGTAGGTCCCAGGTGTATCTGTTTTTATGTACCGCGCGTTCCGGTATTGTAATGCTAGCAAAGTTAATGCCGAATGGGTTAATGTGAGACGTCACTAATAAACACTCTTTCCATGTTGTTTGGAATTCTTTGTGCTGTGGGAACAGTATAAGAATAGCAAGTTGGCACAAGATGCTACAGCTAACAAAGGAATAGCAGCCATTTTGTTTTCCTGTGTCACTGCTAAAACTCTAACGTCTTGGGCGAAGGAAGAGTTCCGCCATTGTACTTCCGTTTGAGTTCAGCTTTGTGCGATCAGTGAACTCTAGTGGTGAACCGCAAGTAATATATTTTTTTAAATATACAATTACAAAGCAAATCGTGTGCTCATATTATCTACGGACAACCTTATGATAATCCTGCCAATCTCAATTGACTGAAATTGTCCCATTCAATTTAATAAGTTCAATTGTTGAATATCTTTTTCAAGTTCTTCCAATTAAATTAGACATTTTAAACATTCTAATATTAACCTAGATGAACTTATCAGGTTAATTATATTTTAATTCCCAAATAGCTTATACAGGTTTGACTTATCAGTAAAATTTGCTTTTGCAAATCTCAGTCAGTACTACCCTTTACTGAATGAAGTCCCGACTCCAGCGGGAATCCCATGTGGATTTGGTTTTAGGGATATGTGAACCTAGTGGTGAATGTACCATAACATTTGCTCTACTGGTTACACTTGATTAATCAATTCATTAATGTCATTCATTCCAAAACCAATTTATTTTTCTCTCCTCTCAAATGTTCTTATAATGTGCAAGCTATCAGAGGGAGTTATTAGTGAAACCTCACCCATAAAAGGATTTATCTCTGACCTCAGCAGCGATACCAACCCTAACTATGCCATTAGCGGAAAAACAGTAGAAATCGCGACAAACGCTCTCCAAAATCAACCTTCGGGCGCAGGCCTTGTAAAGGTTCTCTCCAGTTTAGCTCTGATGTCTTGTCATCGGTCCAATACCGCAATGCACAGCTGAAGCACGAGCAGGACACGGTCGACATAAAGGGACAGCTGGCGAGAACTGGGAAACTCATGGCAAACGCAGAAAATAAAAATTATGCTCCCTAAGGAACTGCGTTTTAAAACTGAACAATTAAATGTAATTGCAAAAACTTCTGACAACGAACGAGCACAAACTCTTCAACAAAATCTCCTTCTACAGGAACAAAATCGCCTTCTACAGGAACAACTCGATTGAGCCAAAACTAAACACGATGATGTCCACGCCAAACTAGATAAATCTGACAAGTTATCTACAAACAGGAGCGCACAACTTGATAACATGCATGCAGTTTTGTAGAACGTTACTCAAAGTAACAATGTTCTTCTCCAAATGCTGCAGAGCAAAGACGATCAGTTAACCTCTCTGCCACCGAACCCATTAGCGGGATTAAATTCAACAACATACGGTGATCGCTACATAAATAGTTATATTAAACATTCATGAAAATACAAGTGTCTCACATGTTTCGAAAGTCTACAATCTTGCTAATCCAACTGCGTTGTCAGATTTAAAAAAGGATTTACTGCGAAATAATACGATGCGATTATCTGAGGATAGAGCCCCATAAAAAAAACTATTTCAACCAGCACAGGCGTAACAAAATCGCAAAATGAAACAAAATAAATGGTTTTCCTTTGACGATCTTCCTCTGTTTGCAATCCCAATGCTCATTGTTACACAATGAATGGTCTTTTGTTTGATCAAATCCATTTTTATAGCCTATGTGGGCATTTTAGATCTAGCTGAAATGTCATAATATAAAATAGACAGTAGATCTAGCTGGTTTGTCATAATATAAATGAGATGGTAGATCTAGCAGGTCTATAATAATATATTAAACCTTATGTTGCCTGTACTCTATATATATCTGTTTATTATACCTGTTGATACAGGGCTCATATGTGAAACTATTCTAATTGAACATTTTCTTACACAGTGGCACTGACTCCGATTGGGAGCCCCCAGTGCCAAGGTATCCATCCCCCACTGAAGCTGGTTCATCCAGCTCCTGCCACAAGTAGTGTTCATCTGCCCAAATGTATTTCTGCAGGCATGGATGTGCCTCAGGGCCAAAAGTGCACAGCATGGAGGCGTAGCTGTGTTCTTTGCAAAATGAAGTCCCCCCATCACCTGCACCACATGCTTGCTGACCCTCCTTTACAGCAGAAAGAGACTGCTGTGGCACCTGGCATCAGCAGCACAATATTGTGTAGAGGACTGAGTGTCTTTCAAATATTGAAAGTGTTATTTTGTAAATGCATTTTTTTCAATTTTTTTCTACATTTTTTTTTGGGGGGGGTGTTAGAAAGCCATTTTGGTATTTTGTATATAGTTATTCCATTCTAAATGTATAACACCAATTTGGCCACTTGGGTAGATTTGGGCTACTTGTGTGGGATACCTGGATGATGTCATGATAAATGTCATGAAGCACACTCATTTTGGAAGTTATCATTCTGAAACTTTGCACAGCTACAGTTGCCCTCTTATGTTTTTCACTGAAATTGTCCCCATCATCCTATCTGAATGTTTGTTTTGTCTTGTTCAGTTTAAAGATGATACAACAATACAAATGTATGTTTTTTTCATTGTATTATCTAAACCAGATCTATTGTGTTATTCTCCTACATTCAATACACATTTACACAAACTTCAGGGTGTTTTCTTTCAAATGAAAACAAGAATATGCATATGGTTATGTCTTCAGGTCAGAAATTGAGATGTTAATGAACACAATGACTTAGTTGGATGACAAATCAGCATAACTGAAATCACCAAATGAATGATGGGAGAACTCAGGTGATGAAGATGGAAATACTGATTTCTAAGCAAAGGGAGGAAATCTCATCACTGAATCTCTTGTGCTGTACTCAAGACCTCTATCTGCAGATATGACAGATAAGTTTGAGACTGAAAGGAGCAAGTGCGACACTCACATGTCCAACATCAGCATTCTAAGCTCTCAAGTGGACTCTGCAATGCAGCAGAATACCCTTAGGTACAATCTGGTGGAATTACAGAACGGTCACGCGCTACAGTGTGACTACCCAACCAAGCAACCGGAGCCCGGTACTCAAAGGAGTGAAGACGATAGAAGGTTTCAGACTTTGCCTCCCTCATGTGTCCCTCAGTCTTCTCCTCTTGGCAATTCAGCACTGTGTAATATGGCGCCTCTTCACCAACAAAGTCAAAGCTTGGCCTCTCCTCTTGGCCTTTCGGACCCAATTTCCCCACAGGACGAATCCAACCCTCACTGCCCACTTGACGTGGAATGCCTCGACAAACTCGTCAAGAATTTCCCCACCTTTGACCCCGTTCCAGGTCAGCTAAACGATACTAAGATGTTCCTAGCTGACATGGAGGATGGATGGCTACCTGATGAACGCTACAGGTTCTGACAGGGTTTACCTGTTGAAGTGAACGTCGACGAGGTTCATTCGTCTACAAGGGCAACATGTGCTTAATTCAGTGGTTCTGTGACTCAAAAACACGATAACACTGTCAAACAGGCTCGGAATGAACACCCACAAGCTTCCTATCATAGGCTTCGTTCAGCTTACTTTGGCCTACTCACTGAAACAGGAATGGAAGAGCTGTTACCGTTCAAACAAATGTTTCTGTCAAACATGTATCCCACCTTCATTACCTACTTGGGCCCTACAGCCCACGTTGGCTTGCAAGCAAAGGCTTGCAGTACCAGTCAAAAGCGTACAGAGCATACAGAGGCCCATTATCAGCAACCATCTCTCCTGTGTTCCAATGGCACGTTGTGTTAGCTAATCCAAGTTTATAATTTTAAAAGGCTAATTGATCATTAGAAAACCCTTTTGCGATTATGTTAGCGCAGCTGGAAACTGTTGTTCTGATTAAAAAAGCAATAAAACTGGGCTGGTGCTGGTTTGGTTACATGTGGTCTGCTGTTGTGAGGCCGGTTGAACGTACTGCCAAATTCTCTAAAACAACGTTGGAGGTGGCTTATGGTGGAGAAATTAACATTACATTCTCTAGCAACACCTCTGGTGGATGTTCCCGCAGACAGCATGCCAATTGCATGCACCTTCAAAATTTGAGACATCTGTGGCATTGTGTTGTGTGAGAAAACTGCACATTTTAGAGTGGCCTTTTATTATGCTGTTTAATCAGCTTCTTCATATGCCACACCGGTCAGGTGGTTGGATTATCTTGGTAAAGGAGTAATGTTCACTAATAGGGATGTAAACATATTTGTGCTTATGGAAAATTTGGGGGAACTTTTATTTCAGCTTATGAAAAATGGGACCTTGCATTTTATATTTTTGTTCAGTACATTTATTCAACTGCGTGACAAAGACACTATCCATTTTATATTGTAAATGCAGTCATACTTGACCTGCACATTCATAATTTATTCTATTGTGTAAATATCAGTTGTATTACTATGCATACAAGTTTATTCTTCTTACTTGTTATTTTTGATTGACTTTTGATTATTATTGATATTTGTAGTACATTTGAGGGAGCTTGCAAGTAAGCATTTCGCTGCACCATTGTGCCTGCTGTAAACTGTGTCCGTGATGAATAAAAGTTTGATTTGAAGTGTGTTTCACTAATAAAATACATTTATTTTCATTCAAATTAAAGAGGAGCTGAACGGAAGAAATCCTGATATGGTTAAAAATAGTTAAACATTAATTTATTGAAGGAATCAAGGATATTACTGTTTTCATAGGGTTGGGTTTAGATTTAAATCCTGCCCACATACCTTTAACACGGGACCGCTGCCTGGCAGCACCTAAATTATCAGAGCACACCAGCAAGCGTTCCAATCGTAGCAGCAGAATGAACCTACAGCCCATCCATTTCTTTACAGAGAGCAAAACTACCCAATTGATTCATTAGCATACACCTCATCAGGTCTTGTTTGTTTGAAATGAGACAATGAACGAGACATAAGCTACAATACATTGTCGCCAATATTATGTTGAAAGAACGAGACTTATTCTTTATAAACAGCTTGTTTTTTTGAGTGAAGAGGATCAAACAACAATAACTACCAGGTTACGATATAGTGAATCTCGTTTTTCTTAACGGAATCAGTGAATTCAGCCCACTTTTTAAAAAATATTGAAGACTTTGTTGCTGCTTGCAGCTATATCAGGTTTTGTTAGATTCTCCTTGCATGGAGCCACTATCTCATTCCCAAATTGTAAAAAAGTTATACAAATGAGCATACAAGTAGAGCACCCAAGGAGAAATTACTGGGCCAAACCCTGAACTGAATGGCCCATAGGTGGTCAAAATTGAGATTTTCAGAGAAAACACCATTTATTTTAATGAAAACCCACAGCTATTGGAATTTGTAACACGGTTTCATTTAGTTACATCTATGGTTTATGTGATCTAACTGTTAAATGTAATGTTTAATCAAAACCCACTGGGCAAAAACTGGTTGAATCAACGTTGTTTCCACATAATTTCAAACCAAAAAATTCAATCGAATCAATGTGGAAAACTGATTGGATTTGTAAAAAGTTATCAACGTAAGGAAATGTTGTCTTTTTTTCACTCAACTTTGAACCTAAATCTAATTACACGGTGACGTTTTCTGGTTGATGTCACATTGGATTCACATTAGCTGACAACTCAAACAAATGTAAATTCAAACTTACACACAATGTCCGAGGGACATAAAAGCCACTCTATTCGTGGAATAAGCCGATATTATGGTGTGCCTCAGTGGCTAAGGGTCAAATTATTTTCAGTAGAACAGCCCAAATGAACCAGGTCAATTGTAATGGTTAGAAAATGTTATTCTACACCTGTGCAATCAATTGAAATTAGTGAAATGAAAATCTCTGCTCTGAAGGGAAATTTCACTGGATGACGCTTTATCTTGAGAGTAAATGCAGTCGATCGGTACTATTTATGTAGACTCAAAGAGCGAACACACATGCTAAATGTATGTAATTGGGATTAATAAACCCAGGGTAGAGCATGGAGGACACGCTTCCACGGGAAAAAAAGTAGATACTGCAATTTCAGCTCTTTGGCCTGGTACATTTTTAAAAATATTTGTAGAATATTCTCAACGATGCAGATAGAAAATTCCAGATAGAATAGATGCAACTCTCCATTATCTGGAATACAATAATGCCAGGTCTATACCTAATATTCCTATCTGCAATAGTGTGAATGTTCCTCCCAACTGAAAAAGCACTTGCTCCCCGACCTTCCGCTATACCCTTAGATACAATAGGACAAATTTAATGACGTGCTGACCTCAGCCCCCCTTTAACCATGTGACGTTTGATGAAATGCGATTGGCTGTAATTTATACCATACGAGTAGCATGCCCATTACATAAAAAATGAGTCTTCCCTAAAAGGGGAAGTGCACTTACAGCATGTTGTCTGGGGTGGGCACAGCTGTCCTCGCCTTGTTGGCCACCAACCACATGTCCACTCTGCTATCTGAAGAACTCAATAACACAATTCCAAACGTTGACCTCAATTTTTTATTTAGTTGTGTTTTAGTACATGGGAGAGTCTTACAGGCACTGCCTTACCTACTTTTGAAGACATGGCCAAACCTTTCTCACATTATAATTATAAGCCCTATTCCCTCTGTAATCTCAAACCCTTGAAGAGTCCTTTTTCTTACTATACCTTCAGGCATTAAGACTAGTTTTCAATTAAATGTAAAGGGCTGGACTATTGAGACAAATTATTTGAAAAGTCCTTGCATTTTGCAGATACGTTGCCAGAGGCTATTTGAGATGCAAAACAGAGGGGTTCGGAAGATCCGGTGACAGACATGGCTGAGCTCCTCTCAGCCCCACTGGTTTTGACTTTGAGCCAGTTGTCATGTACTTTGGGGAGAGCCAAGGGAGTAACAGGTGCATGGCCATTTTGAACAGCGCATGGCTTATCATGCCAGTAGTAATACTAGGTGCATCAGAGCTTGAAGCAAGCACCATACTTAACGTGAAGGTACATTAGATGGTATGTGGACACCTGCTCGTTGAACATCTCATTCCAAAATCGTGGACATTAATATGGAGTTGGTCCCCCCTTTGCTGCTGGGAAGGCTTTGTACCATATGTTGGAACATTGCTGCAGGGACTGTCTTCCATTCAGCCACAAGAGCATTAAGTGAGGTCGGGCACTGACTTTGGGCGATTAGGTCTGGCTAGCAGTCGGCGTTCCAATTCATCCCAAAGGTGTACGATGGGGTTGAGGTGCAGGCCAGTCAAGTTCTACCCCCACCAATCTCGACAACCCGTTTCTGTACGGACCTTGCTTTGTTCACGGGGGTATTGTAAAACTGAAACAAGAAAGGGCATTCCCCAAACTGTTGCCACAAAGTTGGAAGTCCAGAATGTCATTGTATGCTGTAGCGTTAAAATGTCCCTTTACTGGAACTTAGGGGCCTAGCACGAACCAAGACAAACAGCCCCAGACCATTATTCTTCCTCCACCAAACATTACAGTTGGCACACATTCGGTCAGGTAGCATTCTTCTGGCATCCGCCAAACCAAGATTTGTCCGTCGGACTGCCAGATGGTGAAGCGTGATTCATCACTCCAGAGAACGTGTTTCCACTGCTCCACTGAGTCCAATGGCGGCAAGCTTTACACCACTCCAGCTTGGCATTGCGCATGGTGCTCCGCCATGGAAACCCATTTCACGAAGCTCCCGGTGAAAAGTAGTTTGGAACTCTGTAGTTAGTGTTGCAACCGAGGACAGACAATTTTTACATGCTTCAGCACTCGGCGATCCAGCTCTTTGAGCTTGTGTGGCCTACCCCTTCGCGGCTGAGCCATTGTTGCTCCTAGACGTTTCCACTTCACAATAACAGCACTTACAGTTGACTGGGGCAGCTCTAGCAGGACAGAAATTTGACAAACTGACTTGTTGGAAAGGTGGCATCCTATGATGGTGCCATGTTGAAAGTCACTGAGCACTTCAGTATGGGCCATTCCACTGCCAATGTTTGTCTTTGTAGATAGATTGTATGTTTGTGTGCTCGATTTTATACACCTGTCAGCAAAGGGTGTGGCTGAAATAGCCAAATTCACTCATTTGAAGGGGTCTCCACATACTTTTGGCCATGTAGGGTATACATACCATTGACCTCTGGAAGATGAAGAAAGTGATGATGAGTGGAGCAAGAGATGGCCAGTTGATGTACATCTGTTCAGAGGTAAAGCAGAATGAGTACATCAGGGATTTAAAGATGAGTGACTACGTGAGGGAGAATGGGGCATGATCTGGTATGTTAGGATTGTGTCTGGCTGACCCAGTTCCTTGTGTAGTTCAGGGTTGGGGGTCCTCATTACTTGACTAATGGCCCACATGCCCTACACAGAAATGAGTGTGTAGCATATTGTTACAGCTGTTATGAATAGAGGGATGATGATGATTGCTAACGTAATACTAACACGCTATTTACTATGTCAATAATGAAAGGATTTTTTATGTATTGTATACAAATACCAATGCAGCAGCTACTCTTCCTGGGGTCCGGCAAAATTAAGGCAGTTATACAATTTTTCAAAAATCATAACAGAGTTCACAATACACTAAATGTTTGCCCTCAGGCGCATACTCCACTACCACATATCTACAACGCAAAATCCATGTGTACGTGTGTGTATAGTGCGTATATTATCATGCGTTTGTATACATGTGTCTGTGCCTATGTTTGTGTTACTTCACAGTCCCCTCTGTTCCATAAGGTGTATTTTTACCTGCTTTTTAAATCTGATTCTACTGCTTGCATCAGCACCCTGATGTGGAATCGGGTTCCATGTAGTCATGGCTCTGTGCGCCTCCCATAGTCTGTTCTGGAATGCTTGGGTGTCAGAGCTGTATGCTAGTATTTTAAACAGACAGCTCGGTACCTTCAGCTTGTCAACACCTCTTACAAAAACAAGTAATGAGGAAGTCAATCTCTCTTCCACTTTGAGCCATGAGAGATTGACATGCATGTCATTAATGTTAGCTCTCTGTGTACTTTTATCGGCCAGCCGTGCTGCCCTGTTCTGAGCCAAATGTAATTTTCCCAAGTCCCTCTTTGTGGCACCTGACCACACGACTGAACAGTAGGCCAGGTGCGATAACCAGGGCCTGTAGGACCTGCCTTGTTGATCATGTTGTTAAGAATGCAGAGTAGCGCTTTATTATGGACTTCTCCCCATCTTAGCTACTGTTGTATCAATATGTTTTGACCTTGACAGTTTACAATCCAGGGTTACTCCAAGCAGTTAGGTCACCTCAACTTGCTCAATTTTCACATTATTCATTACGAGATGTAGTTGAGGGTTAGGCTTTAGTTGAATGATTTATCCAAAATACAATGCTTTTAGTTTGGGAAATATTTAGGACTAACTTATTCCTTACTACCCATTCCCGAAACTAACTGCAGCTCTTTGTTAAGTGTTTCAGTCATTTCAGTTGCTGTAGTAGCTGACATGTATAGCGTTGAGTATTCCGCATACATGGACACACTGGACTTACTCAAAGCATGTCTTCAGTAAAGATTGAAAAAAGCAAGACGCCTAGACAGGTACCCTGGGGAATTCCTGCTTCTACCTGGATTATGTTTAAGAGGCTTCCATTAAAGAACACCCTGTGTTCTGTTAGACAATTAACTCTTTATCCACATTATAGCCATATGTTTTTCCAGCAGCAGACTATGATTGATTATGTCAAAAGCAGCATTGAAGTGCTATCACCACATACATTCCATCATGGCATCTATGACCAGAGGATTGTTTGGTGAGAGTCAGCAGCAATGGTCATGAGACATTTTCCTTGGAAATTAGATTACTACCAATAGGAGCTCATATAGTCTATCAACTGGGAAATTATGGATTTTGACAGAGTGATAAGCACTATCTTTCCCGCTATCCAAGTGTGAGTCCCACTGTGATATTAATGTGAAACTGGGCAGGGCTTATCAGTGCTGAGGTTCTATATTTGTGCTAAGCCAGTCGCCATCACTAAGGACCATTTAGATGTCCATATGACTCTGGCATCACCCTTAATCAAACCAGATCCTCTAGGCAGCTGCTTGACTGCAGATCCTAACATGGACCATATAGCGGGAAGTTATGGAGTCAGAGGCTATGTGTTCGGCAAACATGTTGAATAAAACATGCTGGTTGGTTTCTACCCGAAGATTGCCTATAGTTTTATATACTTTTCACCACAGTCTCTCATTCAGAGGGGCATTTCCCAGAACAATGGCCGTCCATGCACTCTTTGAAATAAGTGTACAGTTAGACTACAGTATCGTTCCCTGGGGTAAAAAAATATCAAAATATACATTCAGAGGTAAACATACAGTTGAAGTTGGAAGTTTACATACACTTAGGTTGGAGTCATTAAAACTCATTTTTAAGCCATAATGACCATCGTTATGTTTGGAGGAGAAAGGGGGACGCTTGCAAGCCGAAGAACACCATCCCAACCATGAAGCACGGGGGTGGCAGAATCATGTTGTGGGGGTGCTTTGCTGCAGGAGGGACTGGTGCACTTCCCAAAATAAATGGCATCATGAGGGAGGAAAATGATGTGGATATATTGAAGAAACATCTCAAGACATCAGTCAGGAAGTTAAAGCTTGGTCGCAAATGGTCTTCCAAGTGGACAATGACCCCAAGCATACTTGTTGGGCAGCAGGGTAGCCTAGTGGTTAGGACGTTGGACTAGTAACCGGAAGGTTGCAAGGTCACACCCCCGAGCTGACATGGTACAATTCTGTCGTTCTGCCCCTGAACAGGCAGTTAACCCACTGCTCATAGGCCGTCATTGAAAATAAGAATTTGTTCTTAACTGACTTGCCTAGTTAAATAAAGGTCAAATAAAACGTCCAAAGTTGTGGCAAAATGACTTAAGGACAACAAAGTCAAGGTATTGGAGTGGCCATAACAAGGCTCTGACCTCAATCATGTAGAAAATGTGTGGG
Source organism: Oncorhynchus keta (assembly GCF_023373465.1). Lineage (NCBI taxonomy): Eukaryota > Metazoa > Chordata > Actinopteri > Salmoniformes > Salmonidae > Oncorhynchus > Oncorhynchus keta. Next base: position 50,231,385 of record NC_068455.1, on the reverse strand, counting down.
CAGAACTGAAAAGGCGTGTGTGAGCAAGGTCTATAAACCTGACTCAGTTACACCAGCTCTGTCAGGAGGAATGGGCCAAAATTCACGCAACTTCTTGTGGGAAGCTTGTGGAAAGCTACCCAAAACACACAATTTAAAGGCAATGCTATCAAATACTAATTGAGTGCATGTAAACTTCTGACCCACTGGGAATGTGATGAAAGAAATAAAAGCTGAAATAAATCCATCTATTATTCTGGCATTTCACATTCTTAAAATAAAGTGGTGATCCTAACTGACCAAAGACAGGGATTTTTTACGGATCAAATGTCAGGAATTGTGAAAAACTGAGTTTAAATGTATTTGGCTAAGGTGTATGTAAACTTCCGACTTCCGACTTTATATAGAACATTGTGTGCCTTTCCAAATCACGTCCAAACAGGTAGACTCCAATCAAATTGTAGAAACATCAAGGATGATCAATTGAAACAGGATGCACATGAACAGCAAAGGGTCTGAATACTTATGTAAATAAGGTATGTTTTTTATTTTTAATCCATTTGCAAATGTTTCTAACCAATTCCAAACCTGTTTTCACTTTGTCATTATGTGATATTGCATGTAGATTGATGAGGAAAAAAACATTTCATACATTTTTAGAATAAGGCTATAATGAAACAAAATGTGGAAAAAGGGAATGCATACTTTCCGAATGCACTCTGTCATACCTTTTTCGTTGAATACCACTCCTGGAATTCACTTTGCAAAAATGACGTTGTTTTACTCGATTCTAAAAGTATATTTTCTCTCTAGTGTTTAAATGTGCTTTGGAAGTGACCTGGTATGGTGAGATTTCCAGCGTCCGTGCAAAGTACTTCAAGTAATCTGAAGCGTAATCTCTCCACCCACGCTGTCACCTCGCCAACACCTCCAGGGATCTGAGGACTGCACCATGGGGCATGCATTTCATTCCCCAAACTTGTTTTTGACCCTGGCATCTGGGCTTTACTTACTATAACGACTTTTAGGTGTCTTTCACTGCATAATGAGTAGGCGTATAATGTAGTTTACTTTGATTCAGTTTCCAAACTGTCTATACACTTTCATTCTGCACAACATACTGTACATGAGCATGTTTAATTCTGTGGTATAAAAAGGATCAGAGATGTAAAACAGTTATGATTGATACATCTACATTGCTGTATTTCACAAGTGATGTATGAACATGATATTCCAAATATGTATTGCTGAAATGTACTTCTTTCTTATAAAAATGGTTTTGATTTAAAATATCTAGAGCATATGTATCTCCTGTCTCAATGTTAGGATATAATTTTAGGATATAATTTTTAATATGAGCTCATAGGGACTCATTTCAACAGATGGCCAGAAAACCTCATGATGTCCCATTTTCTACTTCTAACTAAATGTTGAAATGTTGTTCAGCTGCCTGGTTTGTATTATAAAAGTCCTTGTCCACTCTGAGTGCACCCAACCATTAAGAGTAGCCTCCATATCCCAGCTCCCCTCTTGTTGTCATTATTGACTTTTGGGTGGTATCTGTGGCATCTCCCAGCAGCCTCCCTGGCTCAGAAAGGTGACGATTGATGGATGGGCTCAGGGAGACCTCTTCAAAGATGGCCGTCCATCTGTCTCCTGTCCCTGTACCAGACGGCTGGGGGCGATTCTGCCTGTCTGCCTGCCGGCTTGTCAACATGAGCGACTAGCCTGGTGGCATAGTGCCACTTATAACCATATGCAGTGATCTCGGCTCAGTTGAATCTGGAGCTGACACAGTGCCTTCTAACCCTCACTCTCAAACCACAAAACTATGACACTGACCAAAGACTCGCAGAGGCTGTTGTTTTAGCATTTAGGCATTAAATGCATCAGCTTTTCGTTTATCAAGAGCTGGCAACAAGTGCTGGTGAGTAACATGATCATAATTTATCATTAAATAATTTTATATTTATCTATTATTAAAGAATGATACTCTCGTATTCAGTACACACAAGGGGCCAGGGCATACTCCATATGAAGCCTTCCTTTGTGTGATGGTAAACATTTGATTTATTAGGCACACTCACTCTCTGGCCTCATTTTGACTTGATGCATTTGACCTCATGATGGTCAGCACTGGTTTAACAAACCTGCCATCCAAGAAAAGCTTCCTGTGCACATCAAAGAATATCATATCACTACAGGAGTATTGAGATGCCTTTTGTTCTCTAAAGGAACCTCCACTAGCTGCAATTACTCACAAGCTGCCTAAAAGAGCCTGGATTTATGGCACCACCACATTAACTATGAAAATACGATATCTTGGGGACAACTAATCAGATTTATGTGGCTATATAGCCAAAGCAGTGGGCTCCATTCAATCTAGAAAAAGGCCTTTAGTCAATAATAAAAAAAAGGAAATTATGACAAAATTATTATTATTATTAATATTCAAATGTGCTCAAGAGTGGAATATAACAAAAATATGCTGCTTTCCATATCAGACAGGATGGTAGATACCAGTTTAGGCTACAGCCAGCTGAAACACACTTCCATTCAACTAGACTTCCTTCAAGCCTTGAGCCACCTCGACATGTGGCCTTATGCTGGATATCAATCTCCTATTCACCCCATCTCAAGGCATGGGTGTTAATCCACTATCTTGGCTGAGGCCCAGATGCATCAGACAAGTGCCATGTTAATCCTTCATTAAATTATTGCTAAATGTTGTTAAATCCTTGAGATTGTCTAGCATATCAGCTCAAGTATACCAGGAGATACTTGATACTTGGTAGAGAGAGATAAGTGGTCAATAGCTGGTACATTATTTTTGAAGCTGAGGTGGCATATGAAATTAACTGGGCCTTTACCTCAGCAGATCTAGCAGCAGAAGTCCTTAGCCATAAAAAAAACTGTGAACCACAGCTGGAGGCCTTGTTACCACTGGTCGTTCCAGACAGTCGCTGGCTTGGTATTATTTTTAAGTGTCAATTTTTCAAACAGACTCTCTGTTGTGCTCAATGACATGGGTGGTGTGCCACATTCACTTAATAAACCATGCTGACTTCCTCACTCCCCAGTGTGCCTGGGCACTCAGAATAATGTGGAGTGTAAGGAGGAAGGAAGGAGGTTATAAAAAGATACTAAAACAGTGCGACACAGGAAAGACGGGCACTAGCCCCCCACTGGGATTATTTACCACTAGGTCCTGAGCTCTGCTGCAATAGAGTGTTGGGCCCATAAGATCATTTTTGCTTGGTCTTTGTTTTGCTTACTCTTATACACCTTTGTGCATCTTCCTCATCTTTCATTAGGTTCTTTATGTTGGGAATTAGTTCCTAGTAATATTTATCATATCCCTTTATCCCTTATGTACTTTTCTTACTTTTCAATCTGCCCTCCTCTTTGCCCTCTGAAGAGAGGTTGAGTCTGTCCATTCTTTACTATCCACAGAAAATTTACCCCAAAAAATCCTGTTTAGACTCCGGTTGTTTGGACTTAAAATTCACTATGACTAAGTCCAGACGTTTTCATGTTTTGGAGGCCCATTCTGAGGATGGCTTTGGGGATAGACGAGAGCAGGGCTGGAGAACCACATGCGAGACGATGTTGATGGAAATCTTGGACCATCCGCGCACAACTCTAATCAAAACCAAGTGTTTTTCCACACATTCTTGAGAGACAGGGAGACATGCCAAATGCCAATGCCACCATGCGTCCTTGACATCTAAGACGTTGCAGGTGGACAACCCCCCCCTCCACTCGATGCAGTGAGTGACACAAAACATGGGCGGCTTTGAAATGGTGTGCAAATATTGACATTCTCTACAGTGTGGCTCTTGTGGTAGGCAGCCTTGTTTACGTGCCGCCATTTGAAAATGTCAAGAAGGGTTACCCAGACATGCCCAGATTTCACACACTCTTTTCTGTTTTATCTCTGTCCCAGGAGCCTCAGTGGGGTCTTGAGCTGGTGCCAATCATCTGTCTGGCATGAGTTTGAGCTGTAACACCCCTAACCAGCTACCATATTCATATTTTTTATATTCCAGTACGTCAATATCGGATGTTACTTGGATTAGAGGTGTCCATGGGGGTTGCATACTCCCTGTATGTGAACCAGCCTTGCCTATCTATAAGATACATCTCCTGTGATTGATACTGAGAATTACAGTTGCATTAGGAAAGTATTCAGACCCCTCGACTTCTTCCACATTTTACAGCCTTATTCTAAATTTGATTAAATCGTTGTTTTCCCTCATCAAATCTATACACAATATCCCATAATGACAAAGCAAAAATGTATTCAGACCTTTCACTCACCATTTGTATAGGGGAAAGGGGTACAACTGAATGCCTTCAACTGAAATGTGTCTTCCACATTTAACCCAAACCCTCTGAATCAGAGAGGTGCGGGGGGCTTTAATCAACATCCACAGCACCCGATTAACAGTGGGTTAACTGCCTTGCTCAGGGGGAAGAATGACAGATTTATACCTTGTCAGCTCAGGGATTCGATCCAGCAAACTTTTAGGTTACTGGCCCAAGGCTCTAACCACTAGGCCGGTTGGGTTGGATGGTGAGCGTCACTGCAATAAGGTCAACATTTTTAGCCTAAAATAGTACCAGTCAGAAATCAGAGGTTTGAACCCTAACAACATCTTTGTCTAAACCAATTCAAGTAAATTGTCTGCCTACTTTAGTTAAGCTTCAACTGTCTCTAATTCAGTTGAATAAAAATATATAATGTCCGTTCAATACCGATCTTGTTATCAAAATAGGTCCTGATTATTATTATTATTATATTATTATGAGGTGTAGCTTCAGTGTCTGTAAACAGCTACATTTGAAGTCGGATGTTTACATACATTTAAGTTGGAGTCATTAAAACTTGTTTTTCAACCACTCCACAAATTTCTCGTTCACAAATTATAGTTTTTGCAAGTCAGTTAGGACATCAGTTAGGACACAAGTCATTTTTCCAACAATTGTTTACAGACAGATTATTTCACTTAGAATTCACTGTATCACAATGCCAGTGGGTCAGAAGTTTACATACACTAAATTGACTGTGTCTTTAAACAGCTTGGAAAATTCCAGAAAATTATGTTATGGCTTTACAAGTTTCTGATAGGCTAACTGACATCATTTGAATCAATTTGAGGTGTACCTGTAGATGTATTTCAAGGCCTAACTTCAAACTCAGTGCCTCTTTGCTTGACATCATAGGAAAATCAAAAGAAATCAGCCAAATCAGACCTCAGAAAAGAAATTGTAGACCATATGTCTGGTTCATCCTTGGGAGCAATTTCCAAACACCTGAAGGTACTGTCTCCTAGAGATGGACGTACTTTGGTACGAAAAGTGCAAATCAATCCCAGAACAACATCAAAGGACCTTTTGTGTATGTAAACTTCTGACCCACTGGGAACATGATGAAAGAAATAAAATAAAAAATAAAATAAATCATTCTCTACTATTATTCTGACATCTCACATTCTTAAAATAAGGTTGACATACGACAGCGAATTTTTACTCTGATTAAATGTCAGGAATTGTGAAAAACTGAGTTTAAATGTATTTGGCTAAATTGTATCTAATCAAGACATGTTAGTGTTTTATTTATTTTTTACATGACAGAGCATTTTGTCTAGATCGTTGACAAAAAAATGACAATTAAATCAATTGTAATCCCACTTTGTAACACAAAATGTGGAAAAGGTTAAGGGGTGTGAAATACTTTCTGAAAGCACTGTATGTGTTAACTGTTGTTACTTCTATTGTCAATGCTGTGGTTAATTTGGTTACTAATTTGTGATTCATGCTGTGGTTAATGTTGTTACTAATTTGATTTAAATGTGTTTTATGTACAAATGTATTGTTTTAATTTCAGGGAGAACTTCACTGTAAAACATACAGTTTACAGTATAATCCTGTACATTTACAGGGAACAGTTGTACAGTGCACAGTGCTTACATTTTCAGTGCAGCCTGGCATTGTGACATTGCTCATAAGTCATGCTATCAGCATTTTCTTCCCCTCTAACCTGAGGGAATGCTCTTAATGTTTATTTTATCTCTCATTGTGTCTGTCCCTCCATTTCGCAATTGCGCATGCAGATCCACACACACACAGACAGACCACAGTACAAAAAGAGGGCACCACTATAGACTGCAGTCCAGGATGGCTCCCCCACTGTGGTCGCAGACTCTAGCACATGTCTCCAGGCCCTACTGCTAATGAGAAGCAGCTGTCTCTGTGGCTAGCTGGGAGTCTGCTTAGCTTTACCTTGCACTCAGTAATTACTCAGCCAATGCATGCATGCATGCATGCATGCACCTCCCAGTGCCAAACCACACAGATGGCTCAATCTGACCTGCCACTTATTAATGACCTGTTTTAGTAGTTGCTGCTGATGTCTAAGAAGATTGGTAAAACGCAAACGATCAGGCCATCTGGTTGTGAGAGTCTGGAAGGAAAAGCACTAGCTTGTAACCCAATCCCATCACAGAGAGTTGAGAGGGAGCGATTCCTCTGGCTGTTTAACATGTTGGGCATGTGTCTGTGTAGCCTTGTGTGTTGCTACTGCCACTGCAAAATACACCAGGCTTTACTGTGCGATAACAGATGAGTGAAACACTCAAGAGTGATAACAAATTTCTGTAATGATCCATTTCAGAGTTGCGCTGAAGCAGCATTATGCCCTTTCGTTGACCCCTTTCATTGACAAGCAAGACTGAAAAAACAGTCATACACCACACATTCATATTATATGCTGTTGTTCTTTTCCCTAAGGCCTTTGGCATGCGTTTGGCTGCCAAGGTTTCTGAAGCGTAACTTAAAGGGGGTGTCGAGGGGGATTGAGAGAGGTGGGGTGTGAATATACAATGCAAGACCGAAGCAAATCGAGACCGAATCAAGATCAAAACCAGGAAAATGCGAGTCCAAGACCATGATTGTAGTAATTTTGCCAAATCACCAAAATGTCCAATATGTCCAGATTTCAAAATGTCCAGTATTTCTGTGTTCATATTTCAGAACAACACATGGATTCTTTAGACATTCAAAATAGTGTGCTGAGGGAAAATATGGCAACACTACAAATTATTTCTAACCCTAACACAGTGGGGAAAAATGGGCCTTCTATGAAGGGCTAAGGGGCCTTCAGAGAAGGGCTAAGGATTTATAAAATAATGATGATAATGATATTATTTTCAATGATGTTCTGATTTAATTTCTTCAGATTTTGTTGTAAAAAAAAGGGTTAACACTGAAGAAAAAAAAACATTTATTTGCTGGTCTCTGGGAGGTAAATCTAGCTAGCTAAGTCAGCCATTGGCTAGGCCATCCGAAGCTAGATAAATGCATCTGCCATTCAACGGTATTAGGGCAAAATTTTGGAGTGACAGTGGAATTAACCATTCACAATTTGACTTAATGGGTGGGAACGTTTTTTTACAAAAACGTATGTAAACTTTTGCCTTCTTGAATAGCAAGTAGAAGTTTTCTCATGGTCTAGCGAGCTAGCTTTTGTTGACGGCTAGTTTGCAGTGGCTGCAGCAGGTGTTATCAAAGACGATGTTGTTGCTCATTTGTTAGTTTCTCCCCTTTCAAGAATGACTTTCAATAAGAAGTTTCAAATGATCATCATCTGGTGAGTGTAACTGTGTCTTTTATTGCAGCGCACTATTGTTAGCAATCTCTTTGTTGCATTTACAGTGGAACTGACAGCATTTTAGCAACATGAAATCTTATTAAAATCTGTTAATTTTCACTCCCAGGAAGAACAACACTTTTTTAAAAATCTGACAAGCGACCACTTAGATATAGTCATTTTCGCGTTTTCATAAATTCTTAGTATACGTAATTCCCTAGCATTCTAAGGCATTTGTGAAAATTGTATTGCAATATAGAGTGGGAAAGCGGCCATGTGTTTGGACAATTAGTAGACACTGCAGTAAATAAAACTGAATAAAAACATCTACACAGACCGATTGCTATAGCCAATCAACAGTAGGCATTTATACAAACAAGCCATTTGCCATCAAAATTCCACTGATAAACAATGGGGAATTGCAGCCTCCTCATCCTTCTGCAGCTTGCCTGCCAATGCATATTGGTCCCAACGAAGCACCAAAGCTAACTGGTTAAAGTTGGCTAGCTTGCTAGCTAGCTACTTCCAGACACAAATGAGAGAACACCTCACTCTGATCATTTTACTGGCTGTATAGCAGAGCTGGTTAGGCTGTTCAAATGTTATCTAGAGTGTTCTTGACTAATTATTACATTTTTTGTCTAAGTTTACTGACACCAGTCATATTCAGAGGGTGTTGCGAATTCCTAAATTCATCAGTTGTTCTGAATTTGCAAATGCAAAAGATATGCTAACAATTACAATCATTCAAGTTCTTGCTAGCCAACCAAATGACAGCTACATCTCTAGCTGTGTATAGCCACCGAAAAACGATATGAGGGGGAAAAGTCAGTCACTAACCCACTGCTCCAATGGCATGAAATTACATCCTCCTAGCAGCTAGCTAACTATCTAGCTAACGTTAGGCTATGTGTTTTTAGCTTGATATATAAATAGATACGCTAGCCTATTAGCCACGTTATGAATTACTTTTGATAATTTCCCTTGCTAGTTTGATTGTATTGACATTCCCAGCCTTCGTCCATTTTTGTCCAGAACATTGAGTCACTGAAACTGAAACAGTGCATCCCGAATGGTAGCAGCAAATGATGTACCAAGCCAGCTGTGATTTACAACCTGATAGCAATACTTTTTTGACTAACCAGATATGTATTGGTGAATTATATTAATCATGCATTGAACTGCATCCATCTATTCTGCCAACAATGCCTTAGTGTACATCATGGATTTGTTGAGTCAAATATGGAACCTATTTTTAAAACCTCTTATAAAGTTGGTTTTGTAGCATAAACTAGGAATTTCATATTTTTTTACTGAAATTATGATTGCCTATTGTTTCATATCTGGAAAGTTAAAACACTATCAGTTCCACTTTAAACACAGATTACTTTGTGTGCTAAACCTGAAATGTTTTGCAATGGGAAGTGCCAACCTGGAGAATATCCTGAAGCTATAGCTCATCCCTGTGTCTGAGGTTCAGCTCCATCAACTCTGGCAGACTGTGAAAAAGACATTACGGTTCTGTGCCTAAGCCACAGGCTGTGACCACAGCAAGGATTGCGTTGAGTGAATCCATTCAGATAGAGAAAGGAGGCACTTGGTTTAAAAACGAGGCTTTCCAAGCAAGCATTGGCAATAGTATGGTGAAAGCTGGACTTGCTATAGAATGTACAACACTGCACCATACCATACTCTTACAACCCTTGAAATATTTCCAATGATGTCTTCATATGATAATGACGGTGAAATCCTTGTGTACAAGCTTTTGTTCAAGCCTAGTGTAGCACATGGGGATGTGTCCACTCTTCCCCTGCCAAGTAGCTAGCTTTTCGATTGTGCGACTGGGTAGGGTGGTCACATGTGTTTGCGTGGCGGAAGTGGAGGAAGTGGTAATCACTAGCCAGCAGTGTGATGTTCTTTACACTAAAATACTTCCAATTCAACTAATCATCGAACTCTTCATTAATTGAATAGGTGTATGAGTACATGGTTGGAACAAAAGCGTGTACGTCATGTGGGTCTCTAGGAGCAAAGCTCAACAATGAATAGTCAGACTACCTCATCTAATATATCCTCCTGGTTGAGTTTCTTGATCATGAACATGTGTAAGATATGACTGATGGACAAAAGTGCACTTAATAATAACGTGACCCATGTTGCAGAGCCATCCATCATTCATGTTCCTCATTCACTCTAACGGCACAGCAAACAATAGCCTAATACGACATTGTTCAATGTCTACTACAATGTTATTAATTAATTGAGCAATATTCAAGGTAAAATGTATTGCATAGACAAATTACTAGTGTGACAAATGCCTGTTTTATACTAGACATGTATGTCATTCAGTGTGCAGTGTGCCTCTTTTGATTCTATAAAAGTAATAGGACAGTGTAGCAAAAACACCCCAACATAAATCTCCTAAAAAGTACATAACCACATATAATCCCTTATTATTGTGATCTTGATCAGTATTCCAAGAATAAGTGTTTCCATCTGCTGTTGAAAACTGGTTATTTCACTGGATTATCAAGGTAATACAGTGTAATAAATACCTTGAAAAAAGGAATCCTTATAACAGACAGTGTGGTATACCAGACAGCAGGTTAGGTTATTTTGAGGAACATGTGGGTTTTTTTTATTTATTTTACAATTATATGCCTGCCCTTAGACTGTATTGATGTTACACAAAAATCTAAAATCACTTATGAGCATTTTATGGCTAACTAATAGTTATGGTCTACATGAACACAATTAGTCAGTCTACTGTTGTCTGCATCCTTGCTCTGTGTGTGACTAATATCAGCACATGTGCATGACTGTAGGCTATGTAACCTATCAGAGGGTAAAATATGCAAGAGTACTGAGCAGGCTTTGAGACACTGCCCCACTCTTCACACAACTTCTCAGCGCCTCCATGTATAGCTGTTAAACACTGCTCGTTCTGTTTGCTGTAGCAGTGATTCAGCTGTCTGCATCCTTCATACTCCCCTCAACTATCAACACACCAGGAAAGACAAGAATAGTGTCACATCATGCTCTTAAGTGACCAGTCTCTCCTCTGGGAACAATCCCATAATTGAAATGCATAGAAAAAAGCAATTGTAGCATATCATAAAATAACCAATTTGGGAGCTTCATATTAGGCTAACTATATTTTCTGGTATTTGCTCCAGGAATTACATGGTTTGAAAATAGACTGCTCAGTATTTATACATCATTGCCCCATGCATGTTAATAAATGTAAAGGCTATGTAAACCACCATGGTTGTCTCATGTCTCCTATGCAATGTGACTGATATTTTTGATCAATGTAGTTGAAAGCATTCTAGTGCAGACATTCTGTTCTAAACACAAGGTAGATAGGCCTACAGGATAGCATTCTTACAATAGGATAGCTTCCTTATGATAGGCTACTTTATCACTATTGTTAAACAAACTCAATAACACATTGTGATGGTAAAGGTGTATTAATAAACGTGCTCTTACCTGGGGGACAGTTGCAATCAGGAGTATGGCTAACTTGTCGGGCAATCCGTACCTTCGATAAATCTTCATAGGAGCGCTGTAAATAAAATTTAAAAAACATCAGGCTAAATTACATAACCTTGAAGAGCAGAGGGTAGATTAAAGATTAAAACCGATTAGGGAATGCACTCATATTGTTATATAAATAATCATAGCATACAAGCGTTCAGTCATTTGCCAACCTGACCATATTGCTAGCAAGTGCACGTGAGAAGCTTGCTTACCTGTGACAGGAGCTCATCCACTCTCTCTTGAATCAATGAATTAAACTGATCCACAGAAAAACTGGGGACCCTGTGAAAGATTTGCTCGCCATGTCCAGTTTCCAAATCCAGGACCCTGTCCGCGATCGCTGATGTTTGTACACTTAATAATATGCAAAATGCAAGGGACGCTACAGAGAATAAAGACGAGATAACGTTCATAACAGTTGTGCAGCAATATTGCTGCTTCAAAGATGTCGCTTCTCTCTCCATTTTTTCCCCACGCACTTTGGTCTCTACAACCTTTATAACAATTGCTTGACCATGCTGAACTAAACGCAATCTGCATGTACAGTCGGCCAAGAATGATTTAAATTCAGGCACTCAAGCTCTATTATGTCTAGCCTATGTGTCTGACGACGCAATGTCAACGCACAATGAGGTAAACAAACTGGTCCGACAGCGACAGTGAACCGCTCTCACCAAAGACCCTCGCTCTGAGACGCTGCAAAACAGTGCAACCTGTGACTGATTTCACGGCTTGAAGCAACTCCTCCAAAGTAATTGCACTGCTGGAGAAAATAATAATCGACACCTTAGGCTACTTGCAGTAAAAGCATGAAAACTAAAACTGGAAAGGTATAGGCTACTACAATGAGAGCAGAAATCGCACTTCACAGTGCACATAACAGAGCATGCTCCCTTTCATTATTACAGTAACAGCCTCCAAATATGTCCTGTGTAATTAAACATAATTTATTGACAGGCTCCTCTCATGCTTCTGGATCCACGACAATTCAATCTAAAAAAAATGTATGTGATGACATTGAATCAAAGTGTGGGAAACTAATTGGTTTTGTAAAAAGTCATCAACTTAAAGTCTTTTTTTCCCAAGTTTTAACCTAAATCCAAAGACAGATTTTTTTTAATGGATTTCATGTTAGTTGACAACTCAACCAAATGTAAATCAATACTAGACATTGAACTGACGTCTGTGACCACTGGCATTGGACTTGTCTCAACGATGTTCCTATCTGCCACAGCGTTGCCAGAAATCTAGGTTGACTCATTTTCCCTGGCTTTGTAAAGACTATAGCCTGACGGGAGCCCATCTTCCTTGTCCAACTGTTTTCCCACCCTCGAAAGGTGGGATTTTCAAATGAGGTGGTACTAGTTTCTACAGGTTCAGGGAGCTACAGTGGGGCAAAAAAGTATTTAGTCAGCCACCAATTGTGCAAGTTCTCCCACTTAAAAAGATAAGAGAGGCCTGTAAATTGTCATCATTAGGTTCACTTCAACTATGACAGACAAAATTAGAAAAAATAATCCAGAAAATCACATTGTAGGATTTTTTATGAATTTATTTTCAAATTACCTCTCTACTGGCTCCACTGTAGCCCCGTCGATGTGGATGGGTGCTTTTCCCTGTTTCTCCTGTAGTCCACGATCAGCTACTTGGTCTTTCTGACATTTAAGGAGAGGTTGTTGTCCTGGCACAACACTGCCAAGTCTCTGACCTCCACCCTGTAGGCTGTCTCAAGGCGTCTGAGATCATCGTCATGAGTGAACACAAGGTATAGGAGGGGACTAAGCACACACCTGTGAGGGGCCCCTGTGTTGAGGGTGGCAGAGGTGTTGTTGCCGACCCTCAACACCTGGGACCAATGTGCCCCCTGGCTTTGTACCAGTACCCCCTGTATATTTTTTTATTTTACCTTTATTTAACTAGGCAAGTCCGTTAAGAACTAATTCTTATTTGCAATGACAGCCTATGAACAGTGCGTTAACTGCCTTGTTCAGGGGCAGAATGACAGATTTTTACCTTGTCAGCTCAAGGGATTTTTGAGCTTGCAACCTTTCGATTACTAGTCCAACGCTCTAACCACTAGGCTACCTGCCGCCCCACAATAGCCTCGCTATTGTTATTTTACTGCTGCTGTGTAATTATTTGTTATTTTAAATTTTGTACATATCTATCTTTTACTTAACACTTATTTTTCTTAAAACTGCATTGTTGTTTAAGGGCTTGTATATAAGCATTCACTGTAATGTCTACTACAGCTGTTGTATTCGGCCATGTGACAAATAAAATGTGATTTGGTTTGATTTGATTTCACTGCACTTATCCAGTGTATGTGATGATAAAAAATGTAACAAACAAGTAATGATTTATTACATGTGTACCCAGTACATAGAAATAAAACAGATCATTCATTGTCCCTATTTCAACAGAAATTTATCATTTTCCTGTCATAATGCCCAAACACAGAACAAAATCACAACAGCGCTGCTGGAGGACCACAGCGATAAGAACCTTATTGAAGGATACAATGACAGTAAATGGCACCAGGGACCAGAGACCAGCAGCCCTTTGATTGATAGTTCAGTTGCCACTTTCATCGCCTGGCCTGGGGCTTGTACCAGCACCCTTCCGGCCACTGGTCTGTCTCTTCCATCACATACATACATTTAACAGAACAACTTTGAACAATATTGGCTCATCAATTGCTTTTCTGTCAATACAAAAAATACCGGATGAGGTTTTTCAGAGTTAACCTGGTTGTCGAACCACCCAGTTTATGCAATCTGTTACAGAATTCTGTATATCTTTTTATGTCTCTCTGCCAGTCTATATCTCTTCTAATAATATATACTTTGTTACTTTGTGACAAGGTGAGGTGAGAACAGTCACTCACTGCATATATCCAGTGGATTTTCCAGTCATCTCGAAGCTGACACTTATATTAAGTCTAGTGCCTTACCAGTGCATTTTGCAATAGGCCTACTGAGCTTCATTCCTTATGTGACACTGCCATCTAGTGGCTAAGTATTCAACTGGTATGTTTCTTCCGTAATCTATCAGTATGTTATTTTGCAGGAGGACAGAGGTATTATATGCTTCTATGTATGTATGTGGATGACTCAACACTATACACATCAGCTACTACAGCGACTGAAATGCCTGGAACAATTAACAAAGAGCTGCAGTTTGTTTCAGAATGGGTGGCAAGGAATAAGTTTGTCCTTCATTTTTCAAAAACTAAAAGCATTGATATTTGGCACAAATCATTCACTAAACCCTAAACCTCAACTAAATCTTGTAATGAATAATGTGGAAATTGAGCAAGTTTGAGGTGACTAAACTGCTTGGAATAAACCTGAGTTGTAAACTGCCATGGTGAAAACATGTTGATACAACAGTAGCTAAGATAGGGAGAAGTCTGTTCATACTAAAGCTTTGCTCTGCCTTCTTAACACTATCAACAAGGCAGGTCCTACTGTTCAGTCGAGTGGTCAGGTGCCACAAAGGGACTTAGGAAAATTACAATTGGCTCAGAACAGGGCAGCACATCTGGCATTTAAATGTACACGGAGAGCTAACATTAATGATATGCATGTGAATCTCTCAAAGTGGAGGAGAGATTGACTTCATCAGTACTTGTTTTTGTAAGAAGTAGTGACAAGCTGAATGCACGGAGCTGTCTGTTTAAACTACTTGCACACAGCTCGGATGTAACGATTAATCGTTGGGAGAAGGAGAAGAGGACCAACGTGCAGTGTGGTACGTATTCATAATACTTTTAATAAAGATGAATACTCGAACAAAAACAACAAATTAACAGTTCTGCAAGGTGCAACAAAAACACTAAACAGAAAATAACTACCCACACCTCATAGTGGGAAAACAGGCTACCTAAGTATGGTTCTCAATCAGAGACAACGATCGACAGCTGTCTCTGATTGGGAACCTTACCAGGCCAAACACAGAAATACAAAACCTAGAACAAAAACATAGAATGCCCATCCCAACTCACGCCCTGACCAAACTAAAACAGAGACATACATGACATCGGACACCTATGCATACCCACAAAACATGCCACCAGAGGTCTCTTCATAATTCCCAAGTCCAGAACAGACTATGGGTGGTGCACAGTACTACATAGAGCCATGACTCCATGGAAGTATATTGAAACTGATGTAAGCAGTAGAATCAGATTTTAAAAATACACCTTATGGAACAGTGGGGACTGTGAAGGGACACACACACAGGTATAGACCCACTCACAGGTACAGACACACGCATACGCACACAAACGCACTCTACACATAAGTACATTGTAATATTGTTGTATGGTTGTATTATCAATTTTGTATTGTAGATATATAGTGGTGAAATGCCCAAACTCTGTTGTGCATACAAAATGCTGCTGGACCCGGCCATACAATGACGCGATGTTATCTTTCTCGCTCATTCTTCAAAATTAAAGCCTGAAACTATGTCTAAAGACTGTTGACGCCTTGAGGAAGCGATAGGAAAAGGAATCTGGTTGATGTCCCTTTAAATGGAGCAAAGGCAGGAATTTTCAAAATAGAAGCCACTTCCTGGTTTGATTTTCGTCAGAGTTTCGCCTGTAATATCAGTTCGGTTATACTCACAGACAATGTTTTGACAGTTTTGGAAACTTTAGAGTGTTTTCTATCCAATACTAATAATAATATGCATATATTAGCAACTGAGACTGAGGAGCAGGCCGTTTACTCCGGTCATGACGAACTAGCGACATTCTGGATAGGCCTAAAAAATAAAAACAAAAACATTTACACTAAAAAGTGTGAAAAATAATTCTTCATATTCGTGACCCAAAAACTGTGACTCCGGTAAACGCGGTACTAGCGACATTCTGGAAAGGCTTAAAACATATTTTTAAAAACATTTTCACAAAAAAGTGCAGATTTTTTTGTCTTCATATTCGTGACCCAAAAACTGGGACAACTGTCGAAATAGCGATAAGCCCAATTTTTTTTTTTCAAAATTACATTTTCACAATGAAGTGCAGATTCTGAATAGGCCTAAAAAAATATTTTAAAAACCATTTTCACAAAAATGAGAGAATAAAAAATTATTCAAATTCGTCACACATAAGCGTTGACTCCGGTAAACGCCGAACTAGCAACATTTTGGATAGACCTAAAAAAATATTTCAAAACCATTTTCACGAAAAAGTGCAGATTTTATTTTTCATATTCATTACCCAAAAACTGTGACTCTGGTCATATGTCGGACTTGCGACATTCCGGAAAGGCCTGGAAAAAAAAATTTGAAAACCATTTTCACTAAAAAGTGCATTTTTTTATTTCACATTTGTGACCCAAAAACTGTGACTAGTGTCATTCCCAACTAGCGACATTTCAATAGGCCTAGAAAAAGATTTTAAAACCTTTTTAACAAAAAAGTTCAAATGTATTTTTTCATATTCGTGACCCAAAAACGATGACTCTGGTCATGACGAACTAGCGACATTCTGGATAGGCCTAAAAAAAGATTTTCAGTTTTTAATTTCATATTTGTTACCCAAAAACGGTGACTCCGGTCATGCCGAACTAGCGTCATTCTGAATAGGCCTAAAAAAAAAGATTTTCACAAAAATGAGAGAATAAAAAATTAGTTATAATTTGACACGACACAAAAACTTTGACTCCGGTAACGCCGAACTAGCGACATTTTGGATAGACCTAAAAAAATATTTCAAAACCATTTTCACGAAAAAGTGCCGATTATATATTTCATTTTCCTTACCCAAAAACTGTGACTGGTCTTGTCGGACTTGCGACATTCCAGAAATGCCTAAAAAAAAGATTTTAACCATTTTCACTAAAAAGTTTTAATTTCACATTTGTGACCCAAAAACTGTGAATCCTGTCATTCCCAACTTGCGACATTCCGATAGGCCTAGAAAAATATTTTTAAAACCATTGTAAAGTAAAAGTGCAGTTTTTTATTTAATATTTTTTACCCAAAAACGGTGAATCCGCTCATGCCGAACTAGCGACATTCCGGATAAGCCTAAAAAAGGATTTTTAAACCATTTCCAACAAAGAGTGCAGATTTATTTTTCATATTCATGACCCAAAAAAGGTGACTCCGGTCATGCCAAAATAGTGACTGTCCCGATATGCCGGAGAAAAATATTTTAAAACCATTTTCGCAAAAAAGTGCAGATTTTAATTTCAAATTTGTCACCCAAAAACTGTGACTGCGGTAACGCTAAACTAGCGACGTTCCGGATAGGTCCAAAATTGTTTTTTACAAAAATGATCACAAAAACGTGCAGATATTTTTGTCTTCATATTCGTGACCCAAAAACTGTGACTCTGGTAACGCGGAACTAGCGACATTCTGGATAGGCCTAAAAAAATATTTTAATTATTACATTTATTACTTATACCACACTACCACCAGGTGGATACTAGTCAAACATCTTGCCCCAGAATTCACACCCGCCACATTCCGGGCAAGGGCCCTGTGTGCGAAGTGACAGGCTGTCCCTGATTATCAACTAACTATTTCCAAAAGTATTCTAAAAGTATTGTAAAACTATAGAAATAACATATCTGTTGTTTAGGACCGCTGTGTCTGCTGCGCATGATAGTAATCCTAACCATCCTGTGACCCGGTGTGTTTCGGCATGTACCTTCCCGTCGCTCCCCCCATGTCCTTCTTCATCCGATGTAGGTGATAGTGGCTGCACCTCGCCCCTGTCTATTGGTTTGTCTCTCATACACAAGGTCCTAGTCTCTGGCTAAATATCTCTGTGTCTATAATATATGCACCAGACTTAGGCTACAATATGCTACTCTGTCTCAGTCTCACAGAGTGCATTCGGGAGTTGCTTGCTAGGGTTGACTAATTCACCACGTCTGTCAGGGGTATGTGCTACATTTCCATCCCAATGTAAACACTAAGTTGTACCTGAAATAGAGTTGGGAAAGTGATGCATAGTGCTACCCTTCGTCTGTGTAAGTGCTGGGAGTGCACAGTCTATCCTATGTGTGATATGAAACACTGCGAGGTATGCCTGGCATAGTAATGACTGAAAGACAGGTGTAGGGGTAGAGATGAATAGTCAATGTAACAACAGGCACTGAACTGTGAGAAGGGCTGTTGAGCTTTTTATTCATATTCTGTGTCATCAGTACATGCTGTACAGGGAATGTGTAATGATTTGAAATGAGCCTCAGGTCTTGGTAGCTGGCAGTGGAGTCCATGTCTTGAGGGCTGGCTGTTCCATCAATGGCTGTGGTCACTGGCCACGTAAGGCTATGGGGACCATGTCCAGGTTGGATCAATGTATTTTCACTTGTGTGTGTAGTGTGAATAGGAGGGTGATGTTCTCTTTTTACCCTTATCGTATCTGTACTTTGCTTACTCTTCTCCTCTCCTCGCTGACTTGACGGGGGATTGTGATGCTTGATGGAGCTGCAGCCCTGGTTCAATGTGAACATGTCTCAAGGGATAGTCGCACAAACCTTTCACTCTCGGGGAGACGTAGCACGCCATTATGGCTAATAGGGCGCCGAGATGGTAGTCGTGCGTTAACGGCACATACATGGGTCTGGTGAAGAGACTGTCCGTTGGGCCTATAGTCACATCGCCACCTTTGGCGCTGCTGGCTCTCACGTTCACACGATCCAGCTTTTCCTTCTCGTAATCTGTAAGGGTCCTGTCCTTCAAGAGGAGGCAGTCGTACCAGGCTGCCAAAGCCTTAGTAAAGTCTGTGGTTACTTGAGGTGGATGAAGGAGTTACGAGGGTAGGATAGGATAAGGGGCAAAGCTTATAGGTTGTCCTAAGAGTTTGATTAGTCCTTCTGTAGCACAGTTGGTAGAGCATGGCACTTGTAACGCCAGGGTAGTGGGTTCGATTCCCGGGACCACCCATATGTAGAATGTATGCACACATGACTGTAAGTCGCTTTGGATAAAAGCGTCTGCTAAATGGCATATATTATTATTATTATATATTATTAGAGAGCGAAGATAGTTGTAGTTGCTGTCAGAGAGCTATTCAGAGGTTTGCAATGTCTCTGTTTAAACCGCTATAACCAACGTTGTGTTCTTTCTGTGTGTATGGCTAATGGACTGATATTACCCCATGAGTGTGTGAGGACTGTAGGCTCTAAGTACATCTCATCAAATTGCCTGTGTGTGGTGGGATGCTGCATATACCCCTTCTTCAAGAATGAGTTTCTTGACACTGTCTACCACTGTCCTAGCTGCAATGTTGCTCTGGTTGTAATAAAGAAGTGACGATTACCGCTAATATGAACCGGACACTGTATGGGTTCTCATCACCATACACACCTAACACTTGACATGTGCCTATTTACAATATATGACTTTCTTTGAACATGTGTCAATAAAAACTCACCAGACTCTCAGTACATTGTTCCCTTGTCATTTATTCACATACATAGCAAAGCTTATGAGGGGTATGGTCAAGTGAAACAGGATAGTGGGCCACTGGGTTGGACAATAGTTCCCTTGCTGTCGCCAATGTATCATTCGGTTCCATGATCTAATAAGGAACTAAATATAAAATAGGCCATGTGTTATATAACAAGTGTTTAGAATGGCACGTAGGGTCTATTCTTGAAGGACTGCATGCAAGGTTGGTGTCATGTCTTCCCAAGGCCCCAGTACAGAGCATCTGCTTCTCTCTATTGTTGATGTAGCTCCTGACAAAATGGAATGTAACCACAATGTAGGAGGATACACTTAGGGTTCCTTGTAAAATATAATAATTGCCGGGCATATTAAGCAAAGGTCTTCCAATGATCTCAGGTGAGCCCTGAGGGGCTGGTGACTGCTTGTGTGGTCAAACTGCGGTACAGCTCCGCATTCCCCTTTGCCCCTCAGCTCTATGGGCTGAGACTTTGTGGGGGAAGGCTAGAGGTCCTTAAATGAAACTTGACTGTGAATTGTAAGAGTTGATGCTTCTGCTGAAGTAGTCACGAGCTGTGGAGGGGATGGCCCCGGTCTCGGGGATGTCTCGTAGAGCATCAACCGTGGTGGCTACTTCGTGCTTCCCCTTTAGCACGGTTGACATCAGCACCATGGTCACCACGTACATGATGTAGATTATGATGTTGAACACTGCGATAGCACACTCTATGTTATGCAACCTTTGTGCGTCACTGATCATAGGTTGGTAAAGCAGCTCCATGCAGCCTGCAATCACAGCCATGAAGAGCTCAATGTTCATCATGATGAGGCACGTAATCACGGTCCTGGTGCTCCTGACAGCCTCTGGACGCTTGTAGGGGCCTTCGGAGTCATCCATTTTGCGCTTCCTTTTGGAGGCGAAGTAGCTGAGTACTATGCTCACCACCATGGTCAAGACCTGTGCCCGTTTCATCTTTAAGTCCAAACGAATTCTGTTTCATGTGCTGTCTGACACTGTACTATCATGCCGTTGCAGTAACCTTTCTCACTGCCATGTTCTTTATGTGCTGCTGGCTACCCTTCATTGCAAGCACCATTTACTACCGCTCCCTTGTCCAGTGTGAGGAGGTGAAGTATATGGTGCTCAATGTCTGCATAGCTACAGGGAACATACACTGTATCACCAGTCCCACCTTGTATCTAATTATGAGGGCCCGCAGGGGTGCCCAAAGCGCCTGTAATCTCTGAAGCAGAGATACTCCTCCACCTGAGCGAAAGGGCACTGGTGCAAACACAGCCTGCTAGTCCGAACAATCCACAAGGTGTATCTGTAATGACTTGGTGTAATCCCCCCAAAAAAGGGACATTTCTATGTGTGCAACAAGCCCAGCTACTGTATGCCAAAAATGAACTGGGACCTCAGGCAGTAGGCGAGAGGCTGGATGTCATGATGCTGTTGAAGTACATATGCCTCCACGGTCCATGTGGTGCAAAACGAGCTAACGTTTTTCACGGGTACACCAGAGTACTCCGCTGAGTAGACGCTCAGTCTGGGTCCATGAAAGGTGTCTCTCAGGCCTAGTCTAGATTCTTTCAGGTGTCTTTTATCATAGGCTTCCTTAGGTGCATTCGGAGACATTGCCTTTCTGACAACCCCCCCATAATACAAGGGAGCAGGAAAGTCTCCCCTCCGAGCACGCACTTGTTGAAAGTGAGTTTGTTTAGTGGTTCTATTGCAGCCGTGGCTTCCAGTATTATGGACCGCAGCGGATATCAATCTTGGCATCAGTGAATATCAATCTTGGCATAGGCGGCTGATCTTCACTGCTTTCATTGGCAAACTGCCCAAAAGCATTCACGTCCTGGAAGTGTCCTTTCTCATAAGCCTCCACCATTGCTTCACCCAACTGATCCCAAAAGCCTGAGTAAGACCTTGGAGCGTATAGGGCAAGGATATCATATATCGCTTCAAGTGGAACTGTGACAGAACCTACTTTCTTGCAATGATTAGAGGCTCCTCTCCTGATATGCGGAGCATTGTGGTTCGTGGCGTATCTGTACAGCTTGTAAGTTGTTATAGCAGAGTTCGTACCCTGCCGAGCCGAGACCTTGCATGTGGAGCACAGCAAAAGCATCTCATTCGCAACATCGTTGCCACCCTTGATCTCTTTATCAGAGAAAAACATAGCATATATACCCAAAATGGACAGGTGTCCATTTTTCAAACTGCTGCTCATGGATCTGGGTTAAGATGTACCCTAGCACCTTGCAGGCAAAGTTACCCTGTATGTCGACCGCATGGGGACATATGTCCGGAAGACAGGCCGCAGAGCACAGCTTGTAGACAGCCTTAGGCAGATCTGTCCGAAGGAAAGCTGGTTCAGAGCTTTCCACCTGTTCTTGTT
The DNA here is from genome assembly GCF_023373465.1 of Oncorhynchus keta. Lineage (NCBI taxonomy): Eukaryota > Metazoa > Chordata > Actinopteri > Salmoniformes > Salmonidae > Oncorhynchus > Oncorhynchus keta. The sequence continues at coordinate 50,209,395 of NC_068455.1, read as the reverse complement.
CATCTGCTTCATGTAACCCCTCAGGTGGGGATAATCCTTCTCATCTGGAATCTCTGTCCACGGAGGGATCCATATGTCAAAGACAAAGTGGCATGCCAACTTCATGGCCTCAGCAAACACAAGCTGGTTAATGCAGAGCGAAACCCTCCGACTGACGACTCCCGTGCACACAATGTGACTACCGTATTATGCTGCAAGGCATGCATCCCTGCTGGTGTCGAACCTCACACCGAACTGCATTATCTCGGACTCTGCAATCATGATCGCTGACTGTATTAGGTTCTGCCTATACAGACACACTGCAGCTATACGGTCCATCTTGAGTTTGACTACTGTGTCCTGTATCTGATTGGTGCTACGCGTGCGAGTTACATGCTTGGGAAACTCAGATTCCATGATCAGACACCGGTCGGGACCAAGCGTCGCTCACAAAGCCCATTGTATTGGTGTTCCACACAAAGCCGCAGTTGTGGACAGCGTGGTACTTCACAGTGTCCACCTTGCCACTGCTCATGTCTCCGGTTACCACATTGCTCTCCAGTACGCTGGTGTCTAACAGGTTCTTGAAAGTATTGAGGCTCACGTTGGACTCTTTGTCGACTGATTTCAAGTTCTTCTCGTGTGATATATGAGCATCGTCTATCATGACTACACATGAGTTCTTCTTCTGCTTGTACTTGAAAGATTGCGGGGTGAAAGACGTCAGAGTCTCTATGCAGCCTTTTACCGTCCTGAACTGGTAGTTTAGCACGTTGTTTGCATAACTCTTACCTTCACCGGGACCCGTAAAGTTTAAGAGCATCATCCGTTCGATGGTGTACCTGGGAGCGGTGTTGGTGATAATGTAATTGAACGTTGTAGACGCCTGAAACAACCTGCCACTTGAAGGCTGCCACAGAACAAGTAGCGCACCAATGCTTGGTCGTACACTTTCACCGGATTCAGAGGGTCCGAATGCTCCGGATAGTCATCGTCATTGCCAGGCGCCAGGTATAACGACTCGTGTATCTCGGTGAGGTCATGATTGAGAGACAAACTCGAATTTCTCATTTTGTAGTCTTATCACGTCTGTCAAACCTTGGTATAGTGAGTCTTTCTCACTGAACTGGTGCCTGACAAGGATATTGAACACCATATCCGCTATGCTTTCGAACTGTCTGCGGCCTCTGTACCTGACTTTCATTTCCTTGCTGAGGCGCTCCAGTTTTCCCAGATGAGGGTACAGGTGTGCAAAGTAGTAGCTGTGGTCGTCTTTACTCACAATGAAGGGGTGATGCTCTGAGGCGTTGTAGAAACAAGAATATGAGGTCTGACACTCTCCGCTACACGCTCCAATGTGGTCCTTGGTGAGCCTTGTCTTGCTGTCCTTACTGTCCTTTCTTCAGAAAAGATGTGATAGCTTTAGTTCTGCGTCTACTCTTTACATCACGTAATACCCTGGCAATGCGGCTCTTGGTAACGGGCATGTGCCTGTGGATCAGAGAGTTGAGAAATAGGTCCGGGTTCTCCCTGTCAATGAGTTTCTCCACAGAGTACCTGAATACCAAGAGACCTCTGATGTCAACATCCATGCCTCTCGAGGACCTGTGAAACGTTTGTCTTTCCACAAATCTCATATCCTCTGGAATGGTCGAGTTGTAGCACGTTTCAACAACCTTCTGTTTCAGCCATTGCATGCTCGTCAGTTTAGACATGATTGCTAGGAACAAGTTCTTTGATTCACCTTTGCTTGTACTGTCTGTGATCCTCCCTATGGAGGTCTCCAGAACATTGAGATTTAGGTCCATTATAGACTCTGGTAAGAAAACCACCTGCCTCCCTGACTGACAGGCTGGGGTGTACAAGGAACCCTGTAGTTCCTTCACCTTCTTCTTATCCACCTTGGTAGCATTCAGTGTATCACTGCGGATATTCACCCAGTCAAACATGGAGGCTAGCTCTCCCTTGCTGTCTCTCATCACTATCATAGCATTGTTGATGGATGATGCCCCTTTCCTAACCAATTGCAGTCGCATGAAAGCGTTTGAACGCCTCCTCAAAGGCTTCTGTCATCTCATTGTCAGTTGCTTGATGTGGGGATGTGTCGTAATTGGTGTCAGACCTGGCGTCATCTCCTCTGAACACATCCATGTTCACACTCATGTTCATGAGACCGAGCAACTGGGTACTGGACACATCCCCATCCGTATCACCAGAGGCGGCCAGTGTGCTTAACTGGGACTGTACACGAGGCTAGACGACGGCGTATTTGTTTCACATGGCTCCTCACTAATGTCTAGGATAAAACAGAATAGGCGCGCCCCTAAGCAAAATCCTCTCTGATAGGTGGTGACATACTGCAGAAATCTGTGTTCTCCAGAGTTACTTGGAGAACCTCGCCTTTGCAGCAATATGTCAGGTAAAGGAGAAATTGGAAAGTAGCTCTGTCCTTTGGTGAAAACGCTCCGAAAGACAGCTCATCTAATATCCTATCGTGTAGTATGTCAGTGTCAACCGCTAAGAAGAAGGCTCTCCTATTTGAAGGCATGTTCACTGTTTTTAACACAGCTGTATTTGCTTGTCTGTGAGGCAAAACATTACAATAGGTTGACACCGTTGTATTTTTCTTAGTGGCCATGCTTTCATAGTGTTGTCTTCTCTGGTCTAACACAATTGAGAGCTCTAGATCCTACTGCCTAACTCCTTGGCATACATGTTACACTAAACCTCATGTCCTTGACAGGGTACTTCAGCTCTGAACAGAGAAGTCAGTTTCTCTGAGTTGGATAAGTCAGCCATGTTTGTATACATGAGAACATGACTTATTTTTTTTTAATCCTGAGTGCATCGACCATGTTTATGGAAAAGTGGTTATTTCTTTATTTCAATGTGGAAATTTGCTGAAAATTGTCCACAGTGTTCCGATCATCTAGTTTAAACAGAACATCTTTTTTTACATACAGAGTGCTTCAAACAGGATTTGTACTTGTTTATGGAAAAGTGTTTATTTCTGTTTTCATGGTTGCATCTTGCTGAAAATTGTCCAGTGTTCCTATCATCGAGTTTAAACAGTACTGCAGAAAATGTACTTACAGAGTGCATCAAACATGATTTAGACCTTGTTTATGGTAAAGAGTTTATTTCTGTATTACATGTTTGCATCTTGCTTGAAATATTCCACAGTGTTCCTATCATCCAGTTGAAACAATACTGCAAAAAAAGACTAACAGAGTGAATTCAAACATGATTTGAAAGTGTTTATGGAAAAGTGGTTATTTCTTTATTTCAATGTTGCAACTTGCTGAAAATTGTCCACAGTATTCCTATCATCTAGTTTAAACAGTTCTGCAAAAACGAATTACATCCAGAGTGCATCAAACATGATTTAGACCTTGTTTACAGAAAAGTGATTATTTCTGTATTTCAATGTTGAAACTTGATGAAAATTGTCCACACTGTTCCTATCATCTAGTATAAAGAGAACTTTTTTTTTACAATCTGATTGCATCAAACATGACTTAGACCTTGTTTATGGAAAAGTGTTTATTTCTGACTTCATGGTTGCAACTTACTGAAAATTGTCCACAGTGTTCCTATCATCTAGTTTAATCAGAACATTTTTTTACATCCTGAGTGCACCAAAACCTGATTTAGACCTTGTTCATGGAAAAGTGGTTATTTCTGAATTTAAATTTTGCAACTTGCTGAAAATTGTCCACACTGTTCCTATCATCTAGTATAAAGAGAACTTTTTTTTACAATCTGATTGCATCAAACTTGACTAAGACCTTGTTTATGGAAAAGTGGTTACTTCTGTTTTTCAATGTTGCAACTTGCTGAAAATTGTCCACAGTATTCCAATCATCTAGTTTAAACAGTTCTGCAAAAACGAATTACATCCAGAGTGCATCAAACATGATTTAGACCTTGTTTATGTAAAAGTGATTATTTCTGTATTTCAATGTTGAAACTTGCTGAAAATTGTCCACAGTGTTCCTATCATCTAGTTTAATCAGAACAATTTGTTTTACATCCTGAGTGCATCAAACATGATTTAGACCTTGTTTATTGGAAAAGTGGTTATTTCAGTATGCAATGTTGCAACTTGCTGAAAATTTACCACAGTGTTCCTATCATGAGGTTTAAACAGTTCTGCAAAAACGAATTACATCCAGAGTGCATCAAACAAGATTTACACCTTGTTCATGGAACATTATTTATTTCTGTTTTTCATGGTTGCAATTGGTAAAAATTGTCCACAGTATTCCTACCATCTAGTTTAAACAATACTGCAAAATAATTACTTACAGAGTGCATCAAACGTAATTTGAACTTGTTTATGGAAAAGTGGTTATTTCTGAATTTGAATGTTGCAACTTGCTGAAAATTTACCACAGTGTTCCCATCATCTAGTTTAAACAGTACTGTCAAACATTTTACTTGCAGAGTGCATGAAACTAGATTTACACCTTGTTCATAGAAAAGTATTTATTTCTGTTTTTCATGGTTGCAATTGGTAAAAATTGTCCCCACTGCAAAAAAATTACTTACAGAGTGCATCAAACAGGATTTATACTTGTTTATGGAAAAGTGTTTATTTCTGATTTCATGGTTGCATCTTGCTGAAAATTGTCCACAGTGTTCCTATCATCTCGTTTAATCAGAACAATTTGTTTTACATCCTGAGTGCATCAAACATGACTTAGACCTTGTTTATGGAAAAGTGGTTACTTCTGAATTTCAATGTTGAAACTTTCAGACAATTGTCCACAGTGTTCAAATCATGAGGTTTAAACAGAACAAAAAATGGTTAAATCCTGTGTGAATCAAACATGACTTAGACCTTGTTTATGGAAAAGTGGTTATTTCTGTATTTCATGGTTGCAGCTTGCTGAAAATTGTCCACTTTGGTCCTATCATCAAGTTTAAACAATACTGCAAAATAATTACTTTCAGAGTGCATCAATCATGATTTAGACTGTGTTTATGGAAAAGTGTTTTTTCTGTTTTTCATGGTTACTGAAAAAAAATGTACTTACAGAGTGCATCAAACAGGATTTGTACTTGTTTATGGAAAAGTGTTTATTTCTGTTTTCATGGTTGCATCGTGCTGAAAATGGTCAAAAGTGTTCCTATCATCAAGTTTAAACAAAACTTCTTTTTTTAAATCCTGAGTGCATCGAACATGTCTTAGACCATGTTTATGGAAAAGTGGTTATTTCTTTATTTCAATGTGGAAATTTGCTGAAAATTGTCCACAGTGTTCAAATCATGAGTTTTGAAGAACAAAAAATGGTTAAATCCTGAGTGAATCAAACATGACTTAGACCTTGTTTATGGAAAAGTGGTTATTTCTGTAGAATCAATATTGCAACTTGCTGAAAATTGTCCACAGTGTTCCGATCATCCAGTTTAAACAGAACATCTTTTTTTACATACTGAGTGCATCAAACATGATTTAGACCTTGTTTTTGGAAAAGTGCATCAAAAATTGTCATGATTTAGACCTTGTTTTTGTTTATGAAAAGTGGTTATTTCTGTAGAATCAATATTGCAACTTGCTGAAAACTGTCCACAGTGTTCCTATCATCTAGTTAAAACAGTTCTGCAAAAACGAATTACATCCTGAGGCATCAAACCTGATTTAGACCTTGTTTATGGAAAAGTGGTTATTTCTGTTTTTCAATGTTGCAACTTGCTGAAAATTGTCCACACTGTTCCTATCATCTAGTATAAAGAGAACATTTTTTTTTTACAATCTGATTGCATCAAACATGACTTAGACCTTGTTTATGGAAAAGTGGTTACTTCTGTTTTTCAATGTTGCAACTTGCTGAAAATTGTCCACAGTATTCCTATCATCTAGTTTAAACAGTTCTGCAAAAACAAATTACATCCAGAGTGCATCAAACATGATTTAGACCTTGTTTATGGAAAAGTGGTTATTTCTGAATTTCAATGTTGCAACTTGCTGAAAATTTACCACAGTGTTCCTATCATCTAGTTTAAATAGAACAAAACATGTTTAAATCCTGAGTACATCAAACATGACTTAGACCTTGTTTATGGAAAAGTGGTTATTTCTGTATTTCATGGTTGCAGCTTGCTGAAAATTGTCAACTTTGGTCCTATCATCAAGTTTAAACAATACTGCAAAATAATTACTTTCAGAGTGCATCAAACATGATTTAGACTGTGTTTATGGAAAAGTGTTTATTTCTGTTTTTCATGGTTGCAATTGCTGAAATTTTACCACAGTGTTCCTATCATCTAGTTTAAATAGAACAAAACATGTTTAAATCCTGAGTGCATCGAACATGTCTTAGACCATGTTTATGGAAAAGTGGTTATTTCTGTTTTCAATGTTGCAACTTGCTGAAATTTTACCACAGTGTTCCTATCATCTAGTTTAAATAGAACAAAACATGTTTAAATCCTGAGTACATCAAACATGACATAGACCTTGTATTTGGAAAAGTGGTTATTTCTATTTTTCAATGTTGCAACTTGCTGAAAATTGTCCACAGTGTTCCTATCATCTAGTTTAAACATAACTTTTTTTTATTATCCTGAGTGCATCGAACATGTCTTAGACCTTGTTTATGGAAAAGTGGTTATTTCTTTATTTCAATGTGGAAATTTGCTGAAAATTGACCACAGTGTTCCGATCATCCAGTTTAAACAGAACATCTTTTTTTAACATACTGAGTGCATCAAACATGATTTAGACCTTGTTTTTGGAAAAGTGGTTACTTCTGTTTTTCAACGTTGCCACTTTCTGAAAATTGTCCACAGTGTTCCTATCATCTAGTTCAAACAGAACCTAAAAATGGTTACATCCTGAGTGCATCAAACATGATTTAGACCTTGTTTATGGAAAAGTGGTTATTTCTGTAGAATCAATATTGCAACTTGCTGAAAACTGTCCACAGTGTTCCTATCATCTAGTTAAAACAGTTCTGCAAAAACGAATTACATCCTGAGGCATCAAACCTGATTTAGACCTTGTTTATGGAAAAGTGGTTATTTCTGTTTTTCAATGTTGCAACTTGCTGAAAATTGTCCACACTGTTCCTATCATCTAGTATAAAGATAACATTTTTTTTTACAATCTGATTGCATCAAACATGACTTAGACCTTGTTTATGGAAAAGTGGTTACTTCTGTTTTTCAATGTTGCAACTTGCTGAAAATTGTCCACAGTATTCCTATCATCTAGTTTAAACAGTTCTGCAAAAACAAATTACATCCAGAGTGCATCAAACATGATTTAGACCTTGTTTATGGAAAAGTGGTTATTTCTGAATTTCAATGTTGCAACTTGCTGAAAATTTACCACAGTGTTCCCATCATCTAGTTTAAACAGTACTGCCAAACGTTTTACTTGCAGAGTGCATGAAACTAGATTTACACCTTGTTCATAGAAAATTATTTATTTCTGTTTTTCATGTTTGCAATTGGTAAAAATTGTCCACACTGCAAAAAATGTACTTACAGAGTGCATCAAACAGGATTTATACTTGTTTATGCAAAAGTGTTTATTTCTGATTTCATGGTTGCATCTTGCTGAAAATTGTCCACAGTGTTCCTATCATCTCGTTTAATCAGAACAAAAAATGTTTAAATCCTGAGTGAATCAAACATGACTTAGACCTTGTTTATGGAAAAGTGGTTATTTCTGTATTTCATGGTTGCAGCTTGCTGAAAATTGTCCACTTTGGTCCTATCATCAAGTTTAAACAATACTGCAAAATAATTACTTTCAGAGTGCATCAAACATGATTTAGACTGTGTTTATGGAAAAGTGTTTTTTTCTGTTTTTCATGGTTGCAATTCCTGAAAATTGTCTAAAGTGTTCCTCTCATCTAGTTTAAACATTACTGCAAAAAATGTACTTACAGAGTGCATCAAACAGGATTTGTACTTGTTTATGGAAATGTGTTTATTTCTGTTTTCATGGTTGCATCGTGCTGAAAATGGTCAAAAGTGTTCCTATCATCAAATTTAAACAGAACTTCTTTTTTTACATCCTGAGTGCATCGAACATGTCTTAGACCATGTTTATGGAAAAGTGGTTATTTCTTTATTTCAATGTGGAAATTTGCTGAAAATTGTCCACAGTGTTCCGATCATCTAGTTTAAACAGAAGATCTTTTTTTACATACTGAGTGCATCAAAAATGACTTAGACCTTGTTTATGGAAAAGTGGTTATTTCTGTTTTCAATGTTGCAACTTGCTGAAATTTTACCACAGTGTTCCTATCATCTAGTTTAAATAGAACAAAACATGTTTAAATCATGAGTGCATCAAACATGATTTAGACCTTGTTTTTGGAAAAGTGGTTACTTCTGTTTTTCAATGTTGCCACTTGCTGAAAATTGTCCACAGTATTCCTATCATCTAGTTTAAACAGTTCTGCAAAAACGAATTACATCCAGAGTGCATCAAACATGATCTAGTCCTTGTTTACGGAAAAGTGGTTATTTCTGTATATCAATTTTGCAACTTGCTGAAAATTTACCACAGTGTTCCTATCATGAGGTTTAAACAGAACATAACATGTTTAAATCCTGAGTACATCAAACATGACTTAGACCTTGTTTATGGAAAAGTGGTTATTTCTGTATTTCATGGTTGCAGCTTGCTGAAAATTGTCAACTTTGGTCCTATCATCAAGTTTAAACAATACTGCAAAATAATTACTTTCAGAGTGCATCAAACATGATTTAGACTGTGTTCATGGAAAAGTGTTTATTTCTGTTTTTCATGGTTGCAATTGCTGAAATTTTACCACAGTGTTCCTATCATCTAGTTTAAATAGAACAAAACATGTTTAAATCCTGAGTGCATCGAACATGTCTTAGACCATGTTTATGGAAAAGTGGTTATTTCTGTTTTCAATGTTGCAACTTGCTGAAATTTTACCACAGTGTTCCTATCATCTAGTTTAAATAGAACAAAACATGTTTAAATCCTGAGTACATCAAACATGACTTAGACCTTGTATTTGGAAAAGTGGTTATTTCTATTTTTCAATGTTGCAACTTGCTGAAAATTGTCCACAGTGTTCCTATCATCTAGTTTAAACATAACTTTTTTTTATTATCCTGAGTGCATCGAACATGTCTTAGACCTTGTTTATGGAAAAGTGGTTATTTCTTCATTTCAATGTGGAAATTTGCTGAAAATTGACCACAGTGTTCCGATCATCCAGTTTAAACAGAACATCTTTTTTTACATACTGAGTGCATCAAACATGATTTAGACCTTGTTTTTGGAAAAGTGGTTACTTCTGTTTTTCAATGTTGCCACTTGCTGAAAATTGTCCACAGTGTTCCTATCATCTAGTTCAAACAGAACCTAAAAATGGTTACATCCTGAGTGCATCAAACATGATTTAGACCTTGTTTATGGAAAAGTGGTTATTTCTGTAGAATCAATATTGCAACTTGCTGAAAACTGTCCACAGTGTTCCTATCATCTAGTTAAAACAGTTCTGCAAAAACGAATTACATCCTGAGGCATCAAACCTGATTTAGACCTTGTTTATGGAAAAGTGGTTATTTCTGTTTTTCAATGTTGCAACTTGCTGAAAATTGTCCACACTGTTCCTATCATCTAGTATAAAGAGAACATTTTTTTTTACAATCTGATTGCATCAAACATGACTTAGACCTTGTTTATGGAAAAGTGGTTACTTCTGTTTTTCAATGTTGCAACTTGCTGAAAATTGTCCACAGTATTCCTATCATCTAGTTTAAACAGTTCTGCAAAAACAAATTACATCCAGAGTGCATCAAACATGATTTAGACCTTGTTTATGGAAAAGTGGTTATTTCTGAATTTCAATGTTGCAACTTGCTGAAAATTTACCACAGTGTTCCTATCATCTAGTTAAAATAGAACAAAACATGTTTAAATCCTGAGTACATCAAACATGACTTAGACCTTGTTTATGGAAAAGTGGTTATTTCTGTATTTCATGGTTGCAGCTTGCTGAAAATTGTCAACTTTGGTCCTATCATCAAGTTTAAACAATACTGCAAAATAATTACTTTCAGAGTGCATCAAACATGATTTAGACTGTGTTTATGGAAAAGTGTTTATTTCTGTTTTTCATGGTTGCAATTGCTGAAATTTTACCACAGTGTTCCTATCATCTAGTTTAAATAGAACAAAACATGTTTAAATCCTGAGTACATCAAACATGACTTAGACCTTGTATTTGGAAAAGTGGTTATTTCTATTTTTCAATGTTGCAACTTGCTGAAAATTGTCCACAGTGTTCCTATCATCTAGTTTAAACATAACTTTTTTTTATTATCCTGAATGCATCGAACATGTCTTAGACCTTGTTTATGGAAAAGTGGTTATTTCTTTATTTCAATGTGGAAATTTGCTGAAAATTGACCACAGTGTTCCGATCATCCAGTTTAAACAGAACATCTTTTTTTACATACTGAGTGCATCAAACATGATTTAGACCTTGTTTTTGGAAAAGTGGTTACTTCTGTTTTTCAACGTTGCCACTTGCTGAAAATTGTCCACAGTGTTCCTATCATCTAGTTCAAACAGAACCTAAAAATGGTTACATCCTGAGTGCATCAAACATGATTTAGACCTTGTTTATGGAAAAGTGGTTATTTCTGTAGAATCAATATTGCAACTTGCTGAAAACTGTCCACAGTGTTCCTATCATCTAGTTAAAACAGTTCTGCAAAAACGAATTACATCCTGAGGCATCAAACCTGATTTAGACCTTGTTTATGGAAAAGTGGTTATTTCTGTTTTCAATGTTGCAACTTGCTGAAATTTTACCACAGTGTTCCTATCATCTAGTTTAAATAGAACAAAACATGTTTAAATCCTGAGTACATCAAACATGACTTAGACCTTGTATTTGGAAAAGTGGTTATTTCTATTTTTCAATGTTGCAACTTGCTGAAAATTGTCCACAGTGTTCCTATCATCTAGTTTAAACATAACTTTTTTTTATTATCCTGAGTGCATCGAACATGTCTTAGACCTTGTTTATGGAAAAGTGGTTATTTCTTCATTTCAATGTGGAAATTTGCTGAAAATTGACCACAGTGTTCCGATCATCCAGTTTAAACAGAACATCTTTTTTTTACATACTGAGTGCATCAAACATGATTTAGACCTTGTTTTTGGAAAAGTGGTTACTTCTGTTTTTCAATGTTGCCACTTGCTGAAAATTGTCCACAGTGTTCCTATCATCTAGTTCAAACAGAACCTAAAAATGGTTACATCCTGAGTGCATCAAACATGATTTAGACCTTGTTTATGGAAAAGTGGTTATTTCTGTAGAATCAATATTGCAACTTGCTGAAAACTGTCCACGGTGTTCCTATCATCTAGTTAAAACAGTTCTGCAAAAACGAATTACATCCTGAGGCATCAAACCTGATTTAGACCTTGTTTATGGAAAAGTGGTTATTTCTGTTTTCAATGTTGCAACTTGCTGAAATTTTACCACAGTGTTCCTATCATCTAGTTTAAATAGAACAAAACATGTTTAAATCCTGAGTACATCAAACATGACTTAGACCTTGTATTTGGAAAAGTGGTTATTTCTATTTTTCAATGTTGCAACTTGCTGAAAATTGTCCACAGTGTTCCTATCATCTAGTTTAAACATAACTTTTTTATTATCCTGAGTGCATCGAACATGTCTTAGACCTTGTTTATGGAAAAGTGGTTATTTCTTCATTTCAATGTGGAAATTTGCTGAAAATTGACCACAGTGTTCCGATCATCCAGTTTAAACAGAACATCTTTTTTACATACTGAGTGCATCAAACATGATTTAGACCTTGTTTTTGGAAAAGTGGTTACTTCTGTTTTTCAATGTTGCCACTTGCTGAAAATTGTCCACAGTGTTCCTATCATCTAGTTCAAACAGAACCTAAAAATGGTTACATCCTGAGTGCATCAAACATGATTTAGACCTTGTTTATGGAAAAGTGGTTATTTCTGTAGAATCAATATTGCAACTTGCTGAAAACTGTCCACAGTGTTCCTATCATCTAGTTAAAACAGTTCTGCAAAAACGAATTACATCCTGAGGCATCAAACCTGATTTAGACCTTGTTTATGGAAAAGTGGTTATTTCTGTTTTTCAATGTTGCAACTTGCTGAAAATTGTCCACACTGTTCCTATCATCTAGTATAAAGAGAACATTTTTTTTACAATCTGATTGCATCAAACATGACTTAGACCTTGTTTATGGAAAAGTGGTTACTTCTGTTTTTCAATGTTGCAACTTGCTGAAAATTGTCCACAGTATTCCTATCATCTAGTTTAAACAGTTCTGCAAAAACAAATTACATCCAGAGTGCATCAAACATGATTTAGACCTTGTTTATGGAAAAGTGGTTATTTCTGAATTTCAATGTTGCAACTTGCTGAAAATTTACCACAGTGTTCCTATCATCTAGTTTAAATAGAACAAAACATGTTTAAATCCTGAGTACATCAAACATGACTTAGACCTTGTTTATGGAAAAGTGGTTATTTCTGTATTTCATGGTTGCAGCTTGCTGAAAATTGTCAACTTTGGTCCTATCATCAAGTTTAAACAATACTGCAAAATAATTACTTTCAGAGTGCATCAAACATGATTTAGACTGTGTTTATGGAAAAGTGTTTATTTCTGTTTTTCATGGTTGCAATTGCTGAAATTTTACCACAGTGTTCCTATCATCTAGTTTAAATAGAACAAAACATGTTTAAATCCTGAGTACATCAAACATGACTTAGACCTTGTATTTGGAAAAGTGGTTATTTCTATTTTTCAATGTTGCAACTTGCTGAAAATTGTCCACAGTGTTCCTATCATCTAGTTTAAACATAACTTTTTTTTATTATCCTGAGTGCATCGAACATGTCTTAGACCTTGTTTATGGAAAAGTGGTTATTTCTTTATTTCAATGTGGAAATTTGCTGAAAATTGACCACAGTGTTCCGATCATCCAGTATAAACAGAACATCTTTTTTTACATACTGAGTGCATCAAACATGATTTAGACCTTGTTTTTGGAAAAGTGGTTACTTCTGTTTTTCAACGTTGCCACTTGCTGAAAATTGTCCACAGTGTTCCTATCATCTAGTTCAAACAGAACCTAAAAATGGTTACATCCTGAGTGCATCAAACATGATTTAGACCTTGTTTATGGAAAAGTGGTTATTTCTGTAGAATCAATATTGCAACTTGCTGAAAACTGTCCACAGTGTTCCTATCATCTAGTTAAAACAGTTCTGCAAAAACGAATTACATCCTGAGGCATCAAACCTGATTTAGACCTTGTTTATGGAAAAGTGGTTATTTCTGTTTTTCAATGTTGCAACTTGCTGAAAATTGTCCACACTGTTCCTATCATCTAGTATAAAGATAACATTTTTTTTTACAATCTGATTGCATCAAACATGACTTAGACCTTGTTTATGGAAAAGTGGTTACTTCTGTTTTTCAATGTTGCAACTTGCTGAAAATTGTCCACAGTATTCCTATCATCTAGTTTAAACAGTTCTGCAAAAACAAATTACATCCAGAGTGCATCAAACATGATTTAGACCTTGTTTATGGAAAAGTGGTTATTTCTGAATTTCAATGTTGCAACTTGCTGAAAATTTACCACAGTGTTCCTATCATCTAGTTTAAATAGAACAAAACATGTTTAAATCCTGAGTACATCAAACATGACTTAGACCTTGTTTATGGAAAAGTGGTTATTTCTGTATTTCATGGTTGCAGCTTGCTGAAAATTGTCAACTTTGGTCCTATCATCAAGTTTAAACAATACTGCAAAATAATTACTTTCAGAGTGCATCAAACATGATTTAGACTGTGTTTATGGAAAAGTGTTTATTTCTGTTTTTCATGGTTGCAATTGCTGAAATTTTACCACAGTGTTCCTATCATCTAGTTTAAATAGAACAAAACATGTTTAAATCCTGAGTGCATCGAACATGTCTTAGACCATGTTTATGGAAAAGTGGTTATTTCTGTTTTCAATGTTGCAACTTGCTGAAATTTTACCACAGTGTTCCTATCATCTAGTTTAAATAGAACAAAACATGTTTAAATCCTGAGTACATCAAACATGACATAGACCTTGTATTTGGAAAAGTGGTTATTTCTATTTTTCAATGTTGCAACTTGCTGAAAATTGTCCACAGTGTTCCTATCATCTAGTTTAAACATAACTTTTTTATTATCCTGAGTGCATCGAACATGTCTTAGACCTTGTTTATGGAAAAGTGGTTATTTCTTTATTTCAATGTGGAAATTTGCTGAAAATTGACCACAGTGTTCCGATCATCCAGTTTAAACAGAACATCTTTTTTACATACTGAGTGCATCAAACATGATTTAGACCTTGTTTTTGGAAAAGTGGTTACTTCTGTTTTTCAACGTTGCCACTTGCTGAAAATTGTCCACAGTGTTCCTATCATCTAGTTCAAACAGAACCTAAAAATGGTTACATCCTGAGTGCATCAAACATGATTTAGACCTTGTTTATGGAAAAGTGGTTATTTCTGTAGAATCAATATTGCAACTTGCTGAAAACTGTCCACAGTGTTCCTATCATCTAGTTAAAACAGTTCTGCAAAAACGAATTACATCCTGAGGCATCAAACCTGATTTAGACCTTGTTTATGGAAAAGTGGTTATTTCTGTTTTCAATGTTGCAACCTGCTGAAAATTGTCCACACTGTTCCTATCATCTAGTATAAAGATAACATTTTTTTTTACAATCTGATTGCATCAAACATGACTTAGACCTTGTTTATGGAAAAGTGGTTACTTCTGTTTTTCAATGTTGCAACTTGCTGAAAATTGTCCACAGTATTCCTATCATCTAGTTTAAACAGTTCTGCAAAAACAAATTACATCCAGAGTGCATCAAACATGATTTAGACCTTGTTTATGGAAAAGTGGTTATTTCTGAATTTCAATGTTGCAACTTGCTGAAAATTTACCACAGTGTTCCTATCATCTAGTTTAAATAGAACAAAACATGTTTAAATCCTGAGTACATCAAACATGACTTAGACCTTGTTTATGGAAAAGTGGTTATTTCTGTATTTCATGGTTGCAGCTTGCTGAAAATTGTCAACTTTGGTCCTATCATCAAGTTTAAACAATACTGCAAAATAATTACTTTCAGAGTGCATCAAACATGATTTAGACTGTGTTTATGGAAAAGTGTTTATTTCTGTTTTTCATGGTTGCAATTGCTGAAATTTTACCACAGTGTTCCTATCATCTAGTTTAAATAGAACAAAACATGTTTAAATCCTGAGTGCATCGAACATGTCTTAGACCATGTTTATGGAAAAGTGGTTATTTCTGTTTTCAATGTTGCAACTTGCTGAAATTTTACCACAGTGTTCCTATCATCTAGTTTAAATAGAACAAAACATGTTTAAATCCTGAGTACATCAAACATGACATAGACCTTGTATTTGGAAAAGTGGTTATTTCTATTTTTCAATGTTGCAACTTGCTGAAAATTGTCCACAGTGTTCCTATCATCTAGTTTAAACATAACTTTTTTTATTATCCTGAGTGCATCGAACATGTCTTAGACCTTGTTTATGGAAAAGTGGTTATTTCTTTATTTCAATGTGGAAATTTGCTGAAAATTGACCACAGTGTTCCGATCATCCAGTTTAAACAGAACATCTTTTTTTACATACTGAGTGCATCAAACATGATTTAGACCTTGTTTTTGGAAAAGTGGTTACTTCTGTTTTTCAACGTTGCCACTTGCTGAAAATTGTCCACAGTGTTCCTATCATCTAGTTCAAACAGAACCTAAAAATGGTTACATCCTGAGTGCATCAAACATGATTTAGACCTTGTTTATGGAAAAGTGGTTATTTCTGTAGAATCAATATTGCAACTTGCTGAAAACTGTCCACAGTGTTCCTATCATCTAGTTAAAACAGTTCTGCAAAAACGAATTACATCCTGAGGCATCAAACCTGATTTAGACCTTGTTTATGGAAAAGTGGTTATTTCTGTTTTTCAATGTTGCAACTTGCTGAAAATTGTCCACACTGTTCCTATCATCTAGTATAAAGATAACATTTTTTTTTACAATCTGATTGCATCAAACATGACTTAGACCTTGTTTATGGAAAAGTGGTTACTTCTGTTTTTCAATGTTGCAGCTTGCTGAAAATTGTCCACAGTATTCCTATCATCTAGTTTAAACAGTTCTGCAAAAACAAATTACATCCAGAGTGCATCAAACATGATTTAGACCTTGTTTATGGAAAAGTGGTTATTTCTGAATTTCAATGTTGCAACTTGCTGAAAATTTACCACAGTGTTCCCATCATCTAGTTTAAACAGTACTGCCAAACGTTTTACTTGCAGAGTGCATGAAACTAGATTTACACCTTGTTCATAGAAAAGTATTTATTTCTGTTTTTCATGTTTGCAATTGGTAAAAATTGTCCACACTGCAAAAAAATGTACTTACAGAGTGCATCAAACAGGATTTATACTTGTTTATGCAAAAGTGTTTATTTCTGATTTCATGGTTGCATCTTGCTGAAAATTGTCCACAGTGTTCCTATCATCTCGTTTAATCAGAACAAAAAATGTTTAAATCCTGAGTGAATCAAACATGACTTAGACCTTGTTTATGGAAAAGTGGTTATTTCTGTATTTCATGGTTGCAGCTTGCTGAAAATTGTCCACTTTGGTCATATCATCAAGTTTAAACAATACTGCAAAATAATTACTTTCAGAGTGCATCAAACATGATTTAGACTGTGTTTATGGAAAAGTGTTTTTTTCTGTTTTTCATGGTTGCAATTCCTGAAAATTGTCTAAAGTGTTCCTCTCATCTAGTTTAAACATTACTGCAAAAAATGTACTTACAGAGTGCATCAAACAGGATTTGTACTTGTTTATGGAAATGTGTTTATTTCTGTTTTCATGGTTGCATCGTGCTGAAAATGGTCAAAAGTGTTCCTATCATCAAATTTAAACAGAACTTCTTTTTTTACATCCTGAGTGCATCGAACATGTCTTAGACCATGTTTATGGAAAAGTGGTTATTTCTTTATTTCAATGTGGAAATTTGCTGAAAATTGTCCACAGTGTTCCGATCATCTAGTTTAAACAGAACATCTTTTTTTACATACTGAGTGCATCAAAAATGACTTAGACCTTGTTTATGGAACAGTGGTTATTTCTGTTTTCAATGTTGCAACTTGCTGAAATTTTACCACAGTGTTCCTATCATCTAGTTTAAATAGAACAAAACATGTTTAAATCATGAGTGCATCAAACATGATTTAGACCTTGTTTTTGGAAAAGTGGTTACTTCTGTTTTTCAATGTTGCCACTTGCTGAAAATTGTCCACAGTATTCCTATCATCTAGTTTAAACAGTTCTGCAAAAACGAATTACATCCAGAGTGCATCAAACCTGATTTAGACCTTGTTTATGGAAAAGTGGTTATTTCTGTAGAATCAATATTGCAAATTGCTGAAAACTGTCCACAGTGTTCCTATCATCTAGTTAAAACAGTTCTGCAAAAACGAATTACATCCTGAGGCATCAAACCTGATTTAGACCTTGTTTATGGAAAAGTGGTTATTTCTGTTTTTCAATGTTGCAACTTGCTGAAAATTGTCCACACTGTTCCTATCATCTAGTATAAAGAGAACATTTTTTTTACAATCTGATTGCATCAAACATGACTTAGACCTTGTTTATGGAAAAGTGATTACTTCTGTTTTTCAATGTTGCAACTTGCTGAAAATTGTCCACAGTATTCCTATCATCTAGTTTAAACAGTACTGCCAAACGTTTTACTTGCAGAGTGCATGAAACTAGATTTACACCTTGTTCATAGAAAAGTATTTATTTCTGTTTTTCATGGTTGCAATTGGTAAAAATTGTCCACACTGCAAAAAATGTACTTACAGAGTGCATCAAACAGGATTTATACTTGTTTATGGAAAAGTGTTTATTTCTGATTTCATGGTTGCATCTTGCTGAAAATTGTCCACAGTGTTCCTATCATCTCGTTTAATCAGAACAAAAAATGTTTAAATCCTCAGTGAATCAAACATGACTTAGACCTTGTTTATGGAAAAGTGGTTATTTCTGTATTTCATGGTTGCAGCTTGCTGAAAATTGTCCACTTTGGTCCTATCATCAAGTTTAAACAATACTGCAAAATAATTACTTTCAGAGTGCATCAAACATGATTTAGACTGTGTTTATGGAAAAGTGTTTTTTTCTGTTTTTCATGGTTGCAATTCCTGAAAATTGTCAAAAGTGTTCCTCTCATCTAGTTTAAACAGAACTTATTTTTTTAAATCCTGAGTGCATCGAACATGTCTTAGACCATGTTTATGGAAAAGTGGTTATTGCTTTATTTCAATGTGGAAATTTGCTGAAAATTGTCCATAGTGTTCCGATCATCTAGTTTTTCAATGTTGCAGCTTGCTGAAAATTGTCCACTTTGGTCCTATCATCAAGTTTAAACAATACTGCAAAATAATTACTTTCAGAATGCATCAAACATGATTTAGACTGTGTTTATGGAAAAGTGTTTATTTCTGTTTTTCATGGTTGCAATTGCTGAAATTTTACCACAGTGTTCCTATCATCTAGTTTAAATAGAACAAAACATGTTTAAATCCTGAGTGCATCGAACATGTCTTAGACCATGTTTATGGAAAAGTGGTTATTTCTGTTTTCAATGTTGCAACTTGCTGAAATTTTACCACAGTGTTCCTATCATCTAGTTTAAATAGAACAAAACATGTTTAAATCCTGAGTACATCAAACATGACTTAGACCTTGTATTTGGAAAAGTGGTTATTTCTATTTTTCAATGTTGCAACTTGCTGAAAATTGTCCACAATGTTCCTATCATCTAGTTTAAACATAACTTTTTTTTATTATCCTGAGTGCATCGAACATGTCTTAGACCTTGTTTATGGAAAGTGGTTATTTCTTTATTTCAATGTGGAAATTTGCTGAAAATTGACCACAGTGTTCCGATCATCTAGTTTAAACAGAACATATTTTTTTACATACTGAGTGCATCAAACATGATTTAGACCTTGTTTATGGAAAAGTGGTTATTTCTTTATTTCAATGTGGAAATTTGCTGAAAATTGACCACAGTGTTCCTATCACCTAGTTCAAACAGAACCTAAAAATGGTTACATCCTGAGTGCATCAAACATGATTTAGACCTTGTTTATGGAAAAGTGGTTATTTCTGTAGAATCAATATTGCAAATTGCTGAAAACTGTCCACAGTGTTCCTATCATCTAGTTAAAACAGTTCTGCAAAAACGAATTACATCCTGAGGCATCAAACCTGATTTAGACCTTGTTTATGGAAAAGTGGTTATTTCTGTTTTTCAATGTTGCAACTTGCTGAAAATTGTCCACACTGTTCCTATCATCTAGTATAAAGAGAACATTTTTTTTACAATCTGATTGCATCAAACATGACTTAGACCTTGTTTATGGAAAAGTGATTACTTCTGTTTTTCAATGTTGCAACTTGCTGAAAATTGTCCACAGTTTTCCTATCATCTAGTTTAAACAGTACTGCCAAACGTTTTACTTGCAGAGTGCATGAAACTAGATTTACACCTTGTTCATAGAAAAGTATTTATTTCTGTTTTTCATGGTTGCAATTGGTAAAAATTGTCCACACTGCAAAAAAATGTACTTACAGAGTGCATCAAACAGGATTTATACTTGTTTATGGAAAAGTGTTTATTTCTGATTTCATGGTTGCATCTTGCTGAAAATTGTCCACAGTGTTCCTATCATCTCGTTTAATCAGAACAAAAAATGTTTAAATCCTGAGTGAATCAAACATGACTTAGACCTTGTTTATGGAAAAGTGGTTATTTCTGTATTTCATGGTTGCAGCTTGCTGAAAATTGTCCACTTTGGTCCTATCATCAAGTTTAAACAATACTGCAAAATAATTACTTTCAGAGTGCATCAAACATGATTTAGACTGTGTTTATGGAAAAGTGTTTTTTTCTGTTTTTCATGGTTGCAATTCCTGAAAATTGTCAAAAGTGTTCCTCTCATCTAGTTTAAACAGAACTTATTTTTTTAAATCCTGAGTGCATCGAACATGTCTTAGACCATGTTTATGGAAAAGTGGTTATTGCTTTATTTCAATGTGGAAATTTGCTGAAAATTGTCCACAGTGTTCCGATCATCTAGTTTAAACAGAACATCTTTTTTACATACTGAGTGCATCAAACATGATTTAGACCTTGTTTTTGGAAAAGTGGTTACTTCTGAATTTCAATGTTGCAACTTTCTGACAATTGTCCACAGTGTTCAAATCATGAGGTTTAAACAGAACAAAAAATGTTTAAATCCTGAGTGAATAAAACATGACTTAGACCTTGTTTATGGAAAAGTGGTTATTTCTGTATTTCATTTCAGCTTGCTGAAAATTGTCCACTGGTCCTATCATCAAGTTTAAACAATCCTGCAAAATAATTACTTTCAGAGTGCATCAAACATGATTTAGACTGTGTTTATGGAAAAGTGTTTATTTCTGTTTTTCATGGTTGCAATTGCTGAAAATTGCCAAAAGTGTTCCTCTCATCCAGTTTAAACATTACTGCAAAAAAATGTACTTACAGAGTGCATCAAACATGACTTAGACCTTGTTTATGGAAAAGTGGTTATTTCTGTTTTCATGGTTGCATCGTGCTGAAAATCGTCAAAAGTGTTCCTATCATCAAGTTTAAACAGAACTTCTTTTTTAAAATCCTGAGTGCATCGAACATGTCTTAGACCATGTTTATGGAAAAGTGGTTATTTCTGTTTTCAATGTTGCAACTTGTTGAAATTTTACCACAGTGTTCCTATCATCTAGTTTAAATAGAACAAAACATGTTTAAATCCTGAGTGCATCAAACATGACTTAGACCTTGTTTATGGAAAAGTGGTTATTTCTTTATTTCAATGTGAAAATTGGCTGACAATTGTCCACAGTGTTCCGATCATCTAGTTTAAATAGAACAAAAAAAATGTAAATCCTGAGTGCATCAAACATGACTTAGACCTTGTTTTTGGAAAAGTGGTTATTTCTGTTTTCAATGTTGCCACTTGCTGAAAATTGTCCACAGTGTTCCTATCATCTAGTTCAAACAGAACCTAAAAATGGTTACATCCTGAGTGCATCAAACATGATTTAGACCTTGTTTATGGAAAAGTGGTTATTTCTGTAGAATCAATATTGCAACTTGTTGAAAACTGTCCACAGTGTTCCTATCATCTAGTTAAAACAGTTCTGCAAAAACAAATTACATCCAGAGTGCATCTAACATGTTACAGATCTTGTTAATGGAAAAAAAAAAATTCTGAATTTCAATGTTGCAACTTGCTGAAAATTTACCACAGTCTTCCTATCATGTAGTTTAAACAGAACTTCTTTTTTTTATCCTGAGTGCATTAAAAATTACTTGTTTATGGAAAAATTGTTATTTCTGTTTTCAATGTTGCAACTTGCTGAAAATTGTCCACAGTGTTCCTATCATCTAGTTTAAACAGAACATATTTTTTTACATACTGAGTGCATCAAACATGATTTAGACCTTGTTTTTGGAAAAGTGGTTACTTCTGTTTTTCAATGTTGCAACTTGCTGAAAATTGTCCACAGTGTTCCTATCATCTAGTTTAAATAGAACAAAACATGTTTAAATCCTGAGTGCATCAAACATGACTTAGACCTTGTTTATGGAAAAGTGGTTATTTCTGTTTTCAATGTTGCAACTTGCTGAAAATTGTCCACAGTGTTCCGATCATCTAGTTTAAACAGTTCTGCAAAAACGAATTACATCCAGAGTGCATCAAACATGATTTAGACCTTGTTTATGGAAAAGTGGTTATTTCTGTATTTCAGTGTTGCAACTTGCTGAAAATTCCACAGTGTTCCTATCATCTAGTTTAAACAACCATTTTTTTACATCCTGATTTCATCAAACATGATTTAAACCTTGTTTATGGAAAATTGGTTATTTCTGTATATCAATGTTGCAACTTGCTGAAAATTGTCCACAGTGTTCCTATCATCTAGTTTAAATGGAACAAAAAAATGGTTACATCCTGAGTGCATCAAACATGATTTAAACCTTGTTAATGGAAAAGTGGTTATTTCTGTATATCAATGTTGCAACTTGCTGAAAATTGTCCACAGTGTTCCTATCATCTAGTTTAAACAGAACAATTTGTTTTACATCCTGAGTGCATCAAACATGATTTAGACCTTGTTTATGGAAAAGTGGTTATTTCTGTATTTCAAAGTTGCAACTTCCCGAAAATTGTCCACAGTGTTCCTATCATCTAGTTTAAACAGAACCAAAACAATTGTTACATCCTGAGTGCATCAAACATGATTTAGACCTTGTTTATGAAAACGTGGTTATTTCTGTATTTCAATGTTGCAACTTGTTGAAAATTTACCAAAGAATTCCTATCATGTAGTTTAAACAGTTCTGCAAAAACGAATTACATCCAGGGTGTATCAAACATGATTAAGACCATGTTTACGGAAAAGTGGTTATTTCTGTATTTCAATGTTGCAAATTGCTGAAAATTGTCCACAGTGTTCCTATTATCTAGTTTAAACTGAACAATTTTTTAATATCCTGTGTGCATCAAACATGATGTAGACCTTGTTTATGGAAAAGTGATATTTCTGTAGTTCAATGTTGCAACTTGCTGAAAATTGTCCAAAGTGTTCCTATCATCTAGTTTAAACAGAACATATTTTTTTACATACTGAGTGCATCAAACATGATTTAGACCTTGTTTTTGGAAAAGTGGTTACTTCTGTTTTTCAATGTTGCAACTTGCTGAAAATTGTCCACAGTGTTCCTATCATCTAGTTTAAATAGAACAAAACATGTTTAAATCCTGAGTGCATCAAACATGATTTAGACCTTGTTTATGAAAACGTGGTTATTTCTGTATTTCAATGTTGCAACTTGTTGAAAATTTACCAAAGAATTCCTATCATGTAGTTTAAACAGTTCTGCAAAAACGAATTACATCCAGGGTGTATCAAACATGATTAAGACCATGTTTACGGAAAAGTGGTTATTTCTGTATTTCAATGTTGCAAATTGCTGAAAATTGTCCACAGTGTTCCTATTAATCTAGTTTAAACTGAACAATTTTTTAATATCCTGTGTGCATCAAACATGATGTAGACCTTGTTTATGGAAAAGTGATATTTCTGTAGTTCAATGTTGCAACTTGCTGAAAATTGTCCACAGTGTTCCTATCATCTAGTTTAAACAGAACATCTTTTTTTACATACTGAGTGCATCAAACATGATTTAGACCTTGTTTTTGGAAAAGTGGTTACTTCTGTTTTTCAATGTTGCAACTTGCTGAAAATTGTCCACAGTGTTCCTATCATCTAGTTTAAATAGAACAAAACATGTTTAAGTCCTGAGTGCATCAAACATGACTTAGACCTTGTTTATGGAAAAGTGGTTATTTCTGTTTTCAATGTTGCAACTTGCTGAAAATTGTCCACAGTGTTCCGATCATCTAGTTTAAACAGTTCTGCAAAAACGAATTACATCCAGAGTGCATCAAACAAGATTTAGACCTTGTTTATGGAAAAGTGGTTATTTCTGTATTTCAGTGTTGCAACTTGCTGAAAATTCCACAGTGTTCCTATCATCTAGTTTAAACAACCATTTTTTTACATCCTGATTTCATCAAACATGATTTAAACCTTGTTTATGGAAAAGTGGTTATTTCTGTATATCAATGTTGCAACTTGCTGAAAATTGTCCACAGTGTTCCTATCATCTAGTTTAAATGGAACAAAAAATGGTTACATCCTGAGTGCATCAAACATGATTTAAACCTTGTTAATGGAAAAGTGGTTATTTCTGTATATCAATGTTGCAACTTGCTGAAAATTGTCCACAGTGTTCCTATCATCTAGTTTAAACAGAACAATTTGTTTTACATCCTGAGTGCATCAAACATGATTTAGACCTTGTTTATGGAAAAGTGGTTATTTCTGTATTTCAGTTGCAACTTCCCGAAAATTGTCCACAGTGTTCCTATCATCTAGTTTAAACAGAACCAAAACAATTGTTACATCCTGAGTGCATCAAACATGATTTAGACCTTGTTTATGAAAACGTGGTTATTTCTGTATTTCAATGTTGCAACTTGTTGAAAATTTACCAAAGAATTCCTATCATGTAGTTTAAACAGTTCTGCAAAAACGAATTACATCCAGGGTGTATCAAACATGATTAAGACCATGTTTACGGAAAAGTGGTTATTTCTGTATTTCAATGTTGCAACTTGCTGAAAATTGTCCACACTGTTCCTATCATCTAGTATAAACAGAACCATTTTTCTTTTACATCCTGATTGCATCAAACATGATTTAGACCTTGTTTATGGAAAAGTGGTTATTTCTGTTTTTCAATGTTGCAACTTGCTGAAAATTGTCCACAGTGTTCCTATCATCTAGTTTAAACAGAACATATTTTTTTACATACTGAGTGCATCAAACATGATTTAGACCTTGTTTTTGGAAAAGTGGTTACTTCTGTTTTTCAATGTTGCAACTTGCTGAAAATTGTCCACAGTGTTCCTATCATCTAGTTTAAATAGAACAAAACATGTTTAAATCCTGAGTGCATCAAACATGACTTAGACCTTGTTTATGGAAAAGTGGTTATTTCTGTTTTCAATGTTGCAACTTGCTGAAAATTGTCCACAGTGTTCCGATCATCTAGTTTAAACAGTTCTGCAAAAACGAATTACATCCAGAGTGCATCAAACATGATTTAGACCTTGTTTATGGAAAAGTGGTTATTTCTGTATTTCAGTGTTGCAACTTGCTGAAAATTCCACAGTGTTCCTATCATCTAGTTTAAACAACCATTTTTTTTACATCCTGATTTCATCAAACATGATTTAAACCTTGTTTATGGAAAATTGGTTATTTCTGTATATCAATGTTGCAACTTGCTGAAAATTGTCCACAGTGTTCCTATCATCTAGTTTAAATGGAACAAAAAAATGGTTACATCCTGAGTGCATCAAACATGATTTAAACCTTGTTAATGGAAAAGTGGTTATTTCTGTATATCAATGTTGCAACTTGCTGAAAATTGTCCACAGTGTTCCTATCATCTAGTTTAAACAGAACAATTTGTTTTACATCCTGAGTGCATCAAACATGATTTAGACCTTGTTTATGGAAAAGTGGTTATTTCTGTATTTCAAAGTTGCAACTTCCCGAAAATTGTCCACAGTGTTCCTATCATCTAGTTTAAACAGAACCAAAACAATTGTTACATCCTGAGTGCATCAAACATGATTTAGACCTTGTTTATGAAAACGTGGTTATTTCTGTATTTCAATGTTGCAACTTGTTGAAAATTTACCAAAGAATTCCTATCATGTAGTTTAAACAGTTCTGCAAAAACGAATTACATCCAGGGTGTATCAAACATGATTAAGACCATGTTTACGGAAAAGTGGTTATTTCTGTATTTCAATGTTGCAAATTGCTGAAAATTGTCCACAGTGTTCCTATTATCTAGTTTAAACTGAACAATTTTTTAATATCCTGTGTGCATCAAACATGATGTAGACCTTGTTTATGGAAAAGTGATATTTCTGTAGTTCAATGTTGCAACTTGCTGAAAATTGTCCAAAGTGTTCCTATCATCTAGTTTAAACAGAACATATTTTTTTACATACTGAGTGCATCAAACATGATTTAGACCTTGTTTTGGAAAAGTGGTTACTTCTGTTTTTCAATGTTGCAACTTGCTGAAAATTGTCCACAGTGTTCCTATCATCTAGTTTAAATAGAACAAAACATGTTTAAATCCTGAGTGCATCAAACATGATTTAGACCTTGTTTATGAAAACGTGGTTATTTCTGTATTTCAATGTTGCAACTTGTTGAAAATTTACCAAAGAATTCCTATCATGTAGTTTAAACAGTTCTGCAAAAACGAATTACATCCAGGGTGTATCAAACATGATTAAGACCATGTTTACGGAAAAGTGGTTATTTCTGTATTTCAATGTTGCAAATTGCTGAAAATTGTCCACAGTGTTCCTATTAATCTAGTTTAAACTGAACAATTTTTTAATATCCTGTGTGCATCAAACATGATGTAGACCTTGTTTATGGAAAAGTGATATTTCTGTAGTTCAATGTTGCAACTTGCTGAAAATTGTCCACAGTGTTCCTATCATCTAGTTTAAACAGAACATCTTTTTTTACATACTGAGTGCATCAAACATGATTTAGACCTTGTTTTTGGAAAAGTGGTTACTTCTGTTTTTCAATGTTGCAACTTGCTGAAAATTGTCCACAGTGTTCCTATCATCTAGTTTAAATAGAACAAAACATGTTTAAGTCCTGAGTGCATCAAACATGACTTAGACCTTGTTTATGGAAAAGTGGTTATTTCTGTTTTCAATGTTGCAACTTGCTGAAAATTGTCCACAGTGTTCCGATCATCTAGTTTAAACAGTTCTGCAAAAACGAATTACATCCAGAGTGCATCAAACAAGATTTAGACCTTGTTTATGGAAAAGTGGTTATTTCTGTATTTCAGTGTTGCAACTTGCTGAAAATTCCACAGTGTTCCTATCATCTAGTTTAAACAACCATTTTTTTTACATCCTGATTTCATCAAACATGATTTAAACCTTGTTTATGGAAAAGTGGTTATTTCTGTATATCAATGTTGCAACTTGCTGAAAATTGTCCACAGTGTTCCTATCATCTAGTTTAAATGGAACAAAAAAATGGTTACATCCTGAGTGCATCAAACATGATTTAAACCTTGTTAATGGAAAAGTGGTTATTTCTGTATATCAATGTTGCAACTTGCTGAAAATTGTCCACAGTGTTCCTATCATCTAGTTTAAACAGAACAATTTGTTTTACATCCTGAGTGCATCAAACATGATTTAGACCTTGTTTATGGAAAAGTGGTTATTTCTGTATTTCAGTTGCAACTTCCCGAAAATTGTCCACAGTGTTCCTATCATCTAGTTTAAACAGAACCAAAACAATTGTTACATCCTGAGTGCATCAAACATGATTTAGACCTTGTTTATGAAAACGTGGTTATTTCTGTATTTCAATGTTGCAACTTGTTGAAAATTTACCAAAGAATTCCTATCATGTAGTTTAAACAGTTCTGCAAAAACGAATTACATCCAGGGTGTATCAAACATGATTAAGACCATGTTTACGGAAAAGTGGTTATTTCTGTATTTCAATGTTGCAACTTGCTGAAAATTGTCCACACTGTTCCTATCATCTAGTATAAACAGAACCATTTTTCTTTTACATCCTGATTGCATCAAACATGATTTAGACCTTGTTTATGGAAAAGTGGTTATTTCTGTTTTTCAATGTTGCAACTTGCTGAAAATTGTCCACAGTGTTCCGATCATCTAGTTTAAACAGAACATATTTTTTTACATACTGAGTGCATCAAACATGATTTAGACCTTGTTTATGGAAAAGTGGTTACTTCTGTTTTTCAATGTTGCAACTTGCTGAAAATTGTCCACAGTTTTCCTATCATCTAGTTTAAACAGTTCTGCAAAAACGAATTACATCCAGAGTGCATTAAACATGATTTAGACCTTGTTTATGGAAAAGTGGTTATTTCTGTATTTCAATGTTGCAACATGCTGAAAATTGTCCACAGTGTTCCTATCATCTAGTATAAACAGAACATATTTTTTTACATACTGAGTGCATCAAACATGATTTAGACCTTGTTTATGGAAAAGTGGTTATTTCTGTATATCAATGTTGCAACTTGCTGAAAATTGTCCACAGAGATCCTATCATATAGTTTAAACAGTTCTGCAAAAACGAATTACATCCAGAGTGCATCAAACATGATATAGACCTTGTTTATGGAAAATTGGTTATTTCTGTATTTCAAAACTTGCTGAAAATTGTCCACAGTGTTCCGGTCATCAAGTTTAAACAGATTTTTTTTGACATACTGAGTGCTTCAAACATGACTTAGACCGTGTTTATGTAAGGGAATACCCCCCTGTATTGGACAAAAATGAATGGGAAGTCATTGGCATCGGACAAATACCACATTGTCCAATACCACCCAATTCGGCGTTGATTCATGCAAAGTGTATTGCAAATGCCATATGGCAATTGCCAGTTGTAACACTTTAAAAATTCAATAGGTGGCGAATCCGCTCCACTATGGTTTTTCATATTGGAAATGTAACCCAAGTCAACCTCCAAAAGCAAAATTTTGAAAAAATGATTTTTTGTCAAAAACTTATAACCCCTTAAAAAAGTGCTTTCTGGACCGTTTTTCGAAATTCTTTCTATTTTTTGGTCAATTACACATGTGTAAGAACTGTATGAATATACTTTTGTCCAATTTTATTATCATATATATATATATTTTTACATGCGCATAAGTAATATGTTTTGTCCATTTTCAATATGATTTCATAGGAAGTCAAATGTCAAAAGTCAAAAATGTCAAAATTTTGTAAAAAACTTCACACAGCCTTAAAAAAGTGCTTTCTGGACCGTTTTTCGAAATTCTTTCAAATTTTGTGTCAATTACACACGTATAAGAACTGTATCAACATACTTTAGTTGTATTTTATTATCATAATTTTAAAAAAAAGTGTTTACTTGTTTATAAGGAATATGATTTCATAGGAAGTCAAAAGTCAAAGTCAAATGTCACTTTTTTTGGGGCCAAATGCCATAAGAAATTTGACATGCTCAAAAATCCTGCAGAAATGCAAAATTGACTGGCCTGATGAACACAGGATGGCCTGGAAGTGATAGTTGCTCCCTTCCAACGCTCGTTGTGTTGACTTCATCATGTCTATTTGGTGATGTTTTTTTCACTATAGAATCATATTGCAAATGCACGTGCATTTTCAATATGTTTCAATGGGCATTTACCATATGAAATTTGACATGCTCAAAAATGCAAAATTGACTGGCCTGATGAACACAGGATGGCCGAGCAGTGATAGTTGTACCTTTCCATCACTCGTTGTGTTGATTTCATCATGTCCATTTGTTTATGTTTTCTCACTTTTGCAAAGTCACTGTGCATTTGCAATATGGTTCAATGGGCAGGTACCATCACGAATTTGTCATGCTATAAAATTCCTGCAGGAATGTGAAATTGACTGGCCCGATGAACTCGGGATGGCTGGGCAGTGATTCTGGTTCATCTCATTGGCTCGTTAGGGTTGATTTCAGAATGTCACTTTGGTGATGGTACCTCACTGTTTAAACATATTGCAAATGGACAAGAGTCACCAGCAAGTCACTGTCCATCAGTCAATTAGATATCACTCTGACACCAAACTGATACAAACTGACACTATAAACCCACTTTTTCCAACTCGTTTAGTAGCCAACTATCACATACTTCAAAGCTGGCCCAAAATTCACAACGCCTTCGGTTCAAACCATAAAAAAAAACATCTAGCTGCGGGTCCATTTCTTATGTTACGTGTAGGCCTAGCTGAGGCGACCCCGAATCCCAAGTTTCGGCTCGATCGGTCATTTGGTGTCCGAGCAAAACCCTAATTGGTGCTGAAAATCAACTTTTTTCCATGACTTGCTACGGGGTCCTTGAATGAGCTATCGGACAGAAATGTTGGGGTCTGTCTATATGGGCCGAGACGGTCGCAATGATGCACCTAGTCTTGCGACTCTGGGACATTTCTAAATGTCGTCATTTTCGTGATGCAAAAATGAATTGAAATCATTGCAAATGTACGAGGCTGTTTCTCGGTCCGAGAACCTTCTAGAGCCACCTAACTCACCACGCACTATCGACCTGAGGTCTAGAACAGGTTTCTAAAGTTTCGGAACTCTAGGTCTGATGGTTCTTTTTTAGCTCGAACAAAGCTAACTATTACAGGCACTGTCAGTCTCTACACACCCCAATACGTCCCTCCTTACAAGTTGTGTGTCTGTGTGATTTAGTTTTCCCTTGAAATTTTATGGGAAAAATGACTGATTTACAGTTCATGGGGGTTGCCTAATCACACATATGAAGTTTTGGAAAGATCTGACTTTTTTAACCCCTCGAAACAGCCCCTGAGACACCAATTATGGCACTTCCGGTTGGCACAGGAAACTATAAGTCAACACATATCCTCACTGGGGTATAATTTTACAGAATCCTGAGTTTTAAGTCTTTACGTTAAGAATTGACTGATTTACACATGGTTGAATGCACTATGTCTATCAAACTGTAGGCAGGGTATGGATATACACTTTTAGGGTGATTTTAACCATTTCCGGTTGGTCCAGGAAGCTTAGAATCAACACAGGTAGACCTCATACTGGCCTGATGGACTGTTACCAAAGACAGGTTCATACGGCATTCATAACCCATATAGGCTTCAGGTTGAATTTAGGGGTGCAGGCAATGTATTCCTATGGGGAGAGAAGTCAATGCAAACACTTTGAAGTAAACACCTTCTTTTAACTATTAAGGGTTAATGCCACATGGTCAAGGTTAGGCTTGCACAGATCGGAAGGACCTTAGGAACATACCTGAGGTCGAATTGTGCTTCTCACCCTAACGGTTCTCTCACTGTCACCCAAAAGCAAGTGACGTTGTGGGGCAGGCTTCATTTTGGGCCTACTTTTCTAATGGTCGCTGCGCTTAGACCGAGCGAGCTACGGTCAAGCGGGATATCTCGCTGAACTCGGCACGGCCTAGAGATTGTTTATGCCGTTGCCTGCTCTCTGTGTCTTTGAGCACCGCACTTTTTAACTCCATTCTTGCTGTGTGTGCGTGTGAGAGCTTTTCTTTGACATCTGTTGGGAGAAATGACTGATTTACAGTTCATGAGGGTTACCTAGTCACACATATGAAGTTTAGGAAAGATGTGACTTTTTTAACCCTTCAAAACAGACAGTGTGACCCAATTAAAGGCACTTCCGGTTGGCACAGGAAGCTATAAGTAAACACATGTCTTGATTGACATAGACACTTACAGAATCCTGAGTTTTAAGTCTATAAGGTAAGAATTGACTGATCTACGATCTACACAGGGTTGAATGTAGTCATTTTCACCTTTGAAGGTTATGTACATCAAAACACCTTTTGGGTCAATTTAACCACTTCTGGTTGCTCCAGGAAGCTTAGAATCGACACAGGTAGACCTCATAGTGGTCTGATGTACTGTCATAGAAGACAGGTTCATACGACATTCATAACCCACATAGGCTTCAGGTTGAATTTAGAGGTGCAGGCAATGTATTCCTATGGGGAGAGAAGTCAATGCAAACTGTTTGATGTAAACACCTTCTTTTAACTGGTAAGGGTTAATGCCACACGGTCAAGGTTAGGCTTGCACGGATTGGGAGGACCTCAGGTACGTTCCTGAGGTTGAATTGTGCTTCTCACCTTAACGGTTCTCTCACTGTCACCCAAAAGCAACTGACATTGAGGGCCAGCCTTCATTTTGGGCCGACTTTTCTAATGGTTGCTGTGCTTAGACCGAGCGAGCTACGGTCAAGCGGGGCATCTTGTTGAACTCGGCACGGCCTAGAGAATATGGAAATGCCATTGTAGGCTTTGTGTGTCTTTAAGCACCACATCCTTGCTGTGTGTGTGTGTGTGTGTGAGAGAGAGCTTTTCTTTGACATCTGTTGGGAGAAATGACTGACTTACAGTTTATGGGGGTTGCCTAATCACACATATGAAGTTTTGAAAAGATCTGACCTTTTTAACCCTTGGAAACTGCCACTGTGACACCATTTAAGGCACTTCCGGTTGGCACAGGAAGCTATAAATAAACTCATATCACGATTGGGTTGTGCCTTTACAGAATCCTGAGTTTTAAGTCTTTACGTTAAGAACTGAGTTAATTACGGAGGGTTTAGTGAGTGTGTGTTATTTCAGAAAATCATAGAAAATCACAGAAATCTCGCAGAGCTCCGCAGCACACTTTAAAAAGATTCGTAAGAACACCCTGCAACTGGATCTGTCACCGTTGAAAAAAAAAACACCTATCCATGAACATCACCAATCTGCCGTTGTATGATTTCTCTTAAATGACGATAGATAAATGGATGGTTCTTTTTTTATTGACACCGGAGGGTCCTTGACTTTGAAGTGAAGTGGAAAAATAATTTCTATATTTTCATTTTGGACATTTAATCCCAGAAAAATGGCCATAACTCAAAAACCGTTGAGGCCTAGACGCCATCTTGTTCGGGGCCAACTGCCCATTATGCCAAACCTACGCTCACCGAGTTTCGGCTTCGAAATATTTTCAGTTTTCGAGATAAGGCCCCGTCGTGAATCGTGATGTTTTGTCCAATAGCAATATGATTGCTTATGCCCTCTTGTGGGAATTTCCGGGACAGCGGCAAAAAAATGTGTAAAACGGAAACCGAATGTCCGACAAAGTTCATTTGATGACTTCCCGGTAGGTCCAGCCCTGCCGCTCGGCCCGCCGCCGTCCGCGAATTTTACAAACGATTTCGGATGTCTAGTAAGGGACCGTACATTTGCAATATGGACTTTCTCACTAACCATACAGCATCTGCCGAAATCTTCCCTTAAGGTATGGAAAAGTGGTTATTTCTGAATATCAATGTTGCAACTTGATCAAAATTTACCAAAGTGTTCCTATCGTGTAGTTTAAACAGAACAAAACATGTTTAAATCCCGAGTGCATCAAACATGACTTAGACCTTGTTTATGGAAAAGTGGTTATTTCTGTTTTTCAATGTTGCAACTTGCTGAAAATTGCCACAGTGTTCCTATCGTCTAGTTTAAACAGTTCTGCAAAAACGGATTACATCCAGAGTGCATCAAACATGATATAGACCTTGTTTATGGAAAATGGGCTATTTCTGTATGTCAATGTCTTAACTTGCTGAAAATTGTCCACTGTGCATCAAACATGACTTAGACCTTGTTTATGGAAAAGTGGTTATTTCTGAATATCAATGTTGCAACTTGCTGAAAATTCCACACAGTGTTCACATCATCTAGTTTAACTTCGAGCCAACCCGGATCCGGTATCATGACTACAGCCTCAAGCCCATTACCACAACGCAACGTTAACTATTCATGAAAATCGCAAATTAAATGAAATCAATATGCTAGCTCTCATGCTTAGCCTTTTTTTAACAACACTGTCATCTCAGATTTTCAAAAATATGCTTCTCTACCATAGCAAACTAGCATTTAGCATTTAGCGTTAGCATTAGCATTTAGCGTTAACATTAGCAGACAACATTTTCACAAAAACCAGCAAGGTGTTTTTCACATATCTCTTCAATGATGTATCGTTCCTGGAAGTATGAGTCTCCTTCTGTATCGCATGGTAAAATAATTGCCACTGGGAATTACGCACCAAATTAGACAAAGGACACCGGACGGCCCCCTGGCAAATGTAGTCCCTTATGGCCAATCTTCCAATGATATGCCTACTAATACGTCACAATGCTGCAGACATCTTGGACGAATGGCAGAGCGCATAAGCTCGTTCACAGCATATTCACAGCCATATAAGGAGACCAGAGTAAAACAGAGCGTCAAAAATCCTGCTCATTTCCTGTTTGAAGTTTCATCTTGGTGTCGCCTGTAAAATCAGGGCACTCACAGATAATAGGTTATTTCTGTATTTCAATTTTGAAACTTGATGAAAATTGTCCACAGTGTTCCGATCATCAAGTTTAAACAGATTTTTTTTACATACTGAGTGCATCAAACATGATTTAGACCTTGTTTATGGAATAGTGGTTATTTCTGTTTTTCAATGTTGCAACTTGCTGAAAATTGTCCACAGTGTTCCTATTATCTAGTTTAAACAGTTCTGCAAAAACTAATTACATCCTGTGTGCATCAAACATGATTTAGACCTTGTTTTTGGAAAAGTGATTTTTTATTTATTTCAATGTTGCACCTTGACAATTGTCCAGTGTTCCTATTATCTAGTTTAAAAACAGAACAATTTTTTAAAATCCTGAGTGTAATCAAGCATGATTTAGACCTTGTTTATGGAAAAGTGGTTATTTCTGTATATCAATGTTGCACCTTGACAATTGTCCAGTGTTCCTATTATCAAGTTTAAACAGAACAATTTTTTAAAATCCTAAGTGCATCAAACATGATTTAGACCTTTGTAACGACGTTCGTCTGTAGAAGGGTAAGCGGACCAAAATGCGGCATGGTGGTTACTCATGTTCTTTCATGAAAAAAATGAACGATACATGAAATAACTTAAAGCTACAAAACAACAAACAAATCGTGAAAACCTATACATCCCCTCTTGTATAGAGGCAGCGCAGGAGAGGAGGAAAGCGCTGGCTGCGCTAAACAGGCGGGAGACTGCGGCAGCACTAAACAGGTGGGAGACTCTGACAGCACTGGAGAGGAGAAAGGCTCTGGCTGCGCTGAACAGGCGAGGCGCACTGAAGGCCTGGTGCGTGCTGCTGGAACTGGTGGTACTGGACCAAGGACACGCACAGGAAGCCTGGTGCGGGGAGCTGCCACCGGAGGACTGGTGTGTGAAGGTGGCACAGGATGGACCGGACCGTGAAGGTGTACTGGAGAGCCTGAGAGCAGGGCTGGCACAGGACGTGCAAGGCTAGGTAGGTACACAGGAGACCTAGTGCGTGAGGCTGGCACAATTTTCACCAGCCGACTAACACGCACCTCAGGACGAGTATGGAGCGCTGACCCAGGTGCCATCAAATCCCCGACACGCTCCGTCGGGCGAATATCGTATTTAAAGCACCAAACTAGCAACTCCCTCATTACTCTCTCCTCCACTTTCCCCATTAACTCCTTCACAGTCTCTGCTTCGCTCACCTCTAACACCGGCTCTGGTTCTGGTCTCCTCCTTGGCTCCTCGCGATAAACAGGGAGAGTTGGCTCAGATCCCCCCCCCAATACATTTTTGGGGCTGACTCTCGGGCTTTCTTCTGCGCCGTCGTGCTTGTCTCTCCAACTCCATTCTCCTCTAACCCTCTAGAATCACCTGACTCTGATTGAGAACCGCCTCAGGCAGCCATAGCCTATGCTAGACACCCCTACTCAGCCGCAATCCCAATGCCTACTAAAACCCCAATACGAAACACAACAAAATAAACCCATGTCACACCCTGGCCTGACCAAATAAATAACGAAAACACAAAATACTAAGACCAAGGCGTGACAACCTTGTTTATGGAAAAGTGGTTATTTCTGTATTTCCAATGTCTTAACTTGCTGAAAATTGTCCACAGTGTTCCGATCATCAAGTTTAAACAGATTTTATTTTTACATACTGAGTGCATCAAACATGACTTAGACCTTGTTTATGGAATAGTGGTTATTTCTGTATTTCAATATTGCAACTTGCTGAAAATTGTCCACAGTGTTCCTATTATCTAGTTTAAACAGAACAATTTAAAAAAATCCTGAGTGCATCAAACATGACTTAGACCTTGTTTATGGAAACGTGGTTATTTCTGTATTTCAATGTTGCAACTTGCTGAAAATTGTCCACAGTGTTCCTATCATCTAGTTTAATCAGGACAATTTGTTTTACATCCTGAGTGCATCAAACATGACTTAGACCTTGTTTATGGAAAAGTGGTTATTTCTGTTTTTCAATGTTGCAACTTGCTGAAAATTGTCCACGGTGTTCCTATCGTCTAGTTTAACCTCATAGTCTACCAATACCGGATCCGGGTTCGTGACTACGGCTCAAGCTCATTAGCATAACGCACAATGCGAAAAAATATTCCTACAAATATTTAACCTCCACACATTAACAAGTAAAATAGCTCAAATGAAAGATAAACAAGTTGTTTATCTACCCAGCAAGTCAGATTTCTAAAAAGTTTTTTACGGCGAAAACATAGCACATGTCAAACCACCACCACAGACATAACTCATTTGCATAGCCAAGTAGGAAAAAATATACAATCAACAAACGCAGGATTAAAAGAAAAATCATTTCACTAACCTTTTGAAATCTTCATCAGATGACAGTAATATAACATGTTACACAGTACATTCATTTTTTTCCAATAATCTGCAATATATATCCATAAATCTAAGTTTACAATGATGCATCGTTCAAAAAATGCTACTAAAATGTCAGGAGAAATGCCGATAGCTCCGGCAGATAACGTCAGCTAACAAGGAATACACATCATAAACTTTGACTAAATATGCATGTTCGACATATGTATAGGAAGATACACTTCTTCTAAATGCAATCGCTGTGTTACATTTATTTTTAACGTTACAGGTTGCGTTCACTAGGCTATACTAGGAGTCAGCGCTCCAAAAGTAGCATTATCGCTCCTCTATCTTGGAGTCGACAGAAACCCAAATTTACCACATAAATATTCCCTTACCTTTCCTGTTCTTCCATCAAAAGACCTGGAAGGGATTATACTTACCAAAACAGCGTTTAGTTTTCAAGTCTGCATCTTTCGGTTCTCAAACACGACACTTTTCGGTCGAAATGTAGCCAAAAGTCAAGTGGATGCGCACCAAAACGTCGAACTTACATATTATATGTCGAGTAAACTTGTCAAACTAACTTCATAATCAAGCTTTAACATGTTATAAAGGTGTACAGCAAACGTGAGAACGAACAGAACCACAGGCACCGTTCAATCGATCTTGGAAAAAAAGACAGGACCTGAGCAGAGCGCGCATAAAAGTGACCGTTTTTTTTGAGTGACGGAGAGCTTTCGGCATGCTCAAACTCTCGCGAGCGCGCGATTCTCACAATGAGAAGCCCCATTGAAAGCTGAGATCGCGCTGAACACGTAGGGACTGTTCCCAGAGCTGTAACTGTTTGGGAAGGGTGCTTGCGATGACGTCAAAGCTGGGCCAACTTTTATCATGACAAGAGATAGTTTGGGAGAATGCATGCTCTGAGAGTTCTGCTTTACATAGAGACAAAATGTAAACGGTTTTAGAAGCTTTAGAGTGTTTTCTATTCGATAATATTTTTTATATGCATATATTAGCAATTTTGGGGAAAAATATTTTCAGTTTACTATGGGCACGCACTTTCTCCAACAGGGGCAGTATAGAGCAAGAGTTCTAAGAGGGTAAACAGTTCTGCAAATACGAATTACATCCAGAGTGCATCAAACATGATATAGACCTTGTTTATGGAAAAGTGGTTATTTCTGTATTTCAATGTCTTAACTTGCTGAAAATCGTCCACAGTGTTCCAATCATCAAGTTTAAACATATTTTTTTTGTACATACTGAGTGCATCAAACATGACTTAGACCTTGTTTATGGAATAGTGGTTATTTCTGTATTTCAATATTGCAACTTGCTGAAAATTGTCCACAGTGTTCCTATTATCTAGTTTAAACAGAACAATTTTTAAAAATCCTGAGTGCATCAAACATGATTTAGACCTTGTTTATGGAAACGTGGTTATTTCTGTATTCTGTTTTTCAATGTTTCAACTTGCTGAAAATTGTCCACGGTGTTCCTATCGTCTAGTTTAAACAGTTCTGCAAATACGAATTACATCCAGAGTGCAACAAACATGATTTAGACCTTGTTTATGGAAACGTGGTTATTTCTGTATTTCAATGTTGAAACTTGCTGAAAATTTACCAAAGTGTTCCTATCATGTAGTTTAAACAGAACAAAAAAGGTTTAAATCCCGAGTGCATGAAACATGACTTAACCCCTTTTCCATAAACAAGGTCTATTTCTGTTTTTCAATGTTGCAACTTGCTGAAAATTGTCCACAGTGTTCCTATCGTCTAGTTTAAACAGAACAATTTTTTAAAAATCCAGAGTGCATCAAACATGATTTAAACCATTTAAATCATG